>NW_026267313.1:53281-58729 GCF_000697945.3 Frankliniella occidentalis | reverse complement strand
CCCCTCCCGCTCTCTCTCTCTTTCCCCCTCTCCCGCCCCGCTCCGCCCGTCGTCACGCCCGGACGCAAACAGAGGCGGCATGATTAATCCTCACTCAATTCAATAAAGTGAATCGTTCATTTCCCACGTCGCCCCGCCCCGCCGCTCCCTCGGGTGTGTGTGTGTGTGTGTGTGTGTGTGTGTGTGTGTGTGTGTGTGTGAGCGTGTGTGCTGGGCGCGCCCCGGAGTGCACCAGAGCAGCCTGCCGGCTGGGCCCCTCTGCGAGCGCACTCACCATTCTGAACGCTGCGTTTGTCATCACCACCATCACCATTATCACCACCACCCCGTGACAGACATCGGGCTTCGAACTCCACTCCCCTCCTCTGCTCTCCCCCCCCCCCTCTTTCTCTCTCTCTCTCCCTCTATCTATCTCAAGCTCTCTATATCTCTCGCTCCTTATCGCACTTCGTTGTACCTTATGAGGCGTTCACACATTTCCCTCTCTTACCCCGTTGTTTCCGTCTGCCTGCCTGTCCCCTCGCCCGTCGCTCATTCACTCTCTCTCTCTCAGCATTCGCTTACACATCAAAACCCCAGGGGCTTCCTCCTGGCAAACAGGAATTTCCTCATCACTCTCCTCTCCCTCTCCCCCTCTCTCCTCCCAGTATTTGCTCAGCGCCCGGCACGCCCACTGCGACAGCGACAGACTAGACTCGCATAGAGAGGGGGAGAGCGAGGGGGGTGCCTTGTCAAAAGTTGGCATGCCGTTGAGGAGGCGACAGGCGGCACTTTGGATGCGAAAGTAGTGCCAGTCCATAAGTATGTTGCCATTCATTTTTCTTTGTATACTCCATCCATGCAGTATTTGCTTCATCCAAAAGTTTACGCTCAGTAAATACGTAAAATGTGTTGCCGGTTTTTAACGCTAGTGTGGGTAACAATATCACGGGGAGGAGGGGGGGGTGGGGGTATCGCAGCAGCAGCACATTGGAGGGGAGGTGGTCAATTATGCAGAAGGTTTTTGGTCAACAAGAGGAGGCCGCCACAGGATACGGCCCCTCACCCCCCTCCTGCGTGCGACGCACGGCCCATCATATGCATTAGACCCCCCCAATCCCACACCCCTTACCCCTCCTCGGCCCCGGGCCAAAACTCTCTATCAAATAATTAACGGAAACCACAGGGCGCGGGCGGCCGGGTAACGTGCACGCGTGCGTGCTGCGTGCGTGTGCGTGCCGCGCCAACCCATACCGTGCACGTTATGGCGCTTTTTTGCATCCTCTGTTCCACCAGCCCGCGTGACCAAAATGGCGTGTGCGCCGTATAGCGTCGGCCACGCGCTTGTCCATAAAGCGATGCGTCCGCATAGAATGTGCTGCGCTGCTGCTGCTGCTGTGGTTCGCCCGCGGCGGGATAGTGCTGGCGTCGTTGTTGTGCGAGAGAAAGAGAAGGGGAAGGGGGGAGAGGGGGAGGGTGGAGCGTGTTTCTGGCGGCTTGCAGAGGTTTTGAGCCTGGCTGTATAGGCCGGCCGCGGCATTGTGTCATTGTCACGGGCACCGCGACATCACGCGTGGCTGGCTGAGCCGCGCCGCCCCCCTGCCGCCCCCGCCCACAGGCTGGCCGTCCGCCCCGAGGGTCATCCCTCTGTGCTCTCACTATCTCTCTTCGTACACCCTGCAATTACTGCGGCCGCACCACATAGACAGTTGCGCCTGCTGCTGCTGCTGGGCTTTTTGTCGTTGTTTTTTGAACTTGCTCGGCTGTGTTGTTCGGACGGCCCAAACCTACTACACTCCTGCCGCACACCGCACTCTGCTGTCCAAAATTACAGTGTGGTGTCCGCCCGTCCCCCCTTGTCCCTCCCCCCCCCTCCCAGCGCCTATACCCCTCACCCCTCCCAAATGACTAGTTTGGTACACGCGCGGCATCAACTTTGCGCCCAGGAAAAGGGGGCGGGGAGGGGGGGGGGGAGTTAGATTGAAGAGGGGAGCGGCGGGGAGTGAAAATTACAGCCCCCCGGCCTGAACCATGAAAAATATGAAAATGGTTTCATCCTCTAAGCTGAAAGCTGGATATCGCCGCCCCGGAGCTGCACTCTGGTTTGTAGATGGAGGGGGGAGGGTGCCTTTCCCCGACCCTATCACCCCCCATTCCCCTTTCCTCTCTCTCCCCGTGTGCGTCTCCCACGCCCCCTACATTTCTCTACCCCCCCCCTCCCCCCGCAACGCTATCACACGAATTCTGCCGTAATTTATGGTGATTTAAGTAGGATTTATAAGTCACTTTACGACTCAGTCTGAGGCGGGGAGAGAAAGAGAGAGGTGCGTGTGGGAGAGGGAGAGAGAGAGGGAGAGTGGGCCGAGAGGAGGAAAGCGAAAGAAGACCCGTGGGGGCTCTCGTAAGTCATAAATGTCGGTGTCTTGTATTTTTACCGTCACTGCCGTGGGCTGCATTTTCGGCGGCTCAGCGATCGGCGGTTCGTCCGGATCCTCGTGCTCGAACTGTACAAAAGCTCTTCCAAACGACTGTTCGAATCGGTTCGAATACTTTTTTTGCCGCCGGGGCCGGGTGCACGGCTCCGCGCGTCACCCCTTCCCCCCTTTCTCGTGAGCCAATACTGCGCATGCAATTAAGATAGCGCTCGGCTGATTGCTCGTGAAATAAACGCCGCAATTAGGGAATTACAACAATTACTCAAAATGTGCTGACCCGGCCCCGTCAGGGCCCCGCTGACTGGGGAGCTGACTGGCGCATCCTGTCAGCTGTTCCGTCCCAGTGCGCGCCAGTGTCGTGTCGCCCGCCAACACTGCCAACAAAAGCCATGGGGAAATGTGCAACTGCAATATACTATGTAGGTACTTCATGGGGCCGCATGGTAATTATAATGCATTCATTAACGCAGGAGGCGCGGGTGGAAATGTTCCACCATAGAGCACATAGAGTTTCTGGTAGTGTACGGCATGGCACACCCCCGCAACAGCGAGCGCATGGGCCACGTTTCATATACCGCAAAATGAAATGACAGGAAGGAAGCGTGGCATAAAAGGCCGCCCGGCTGATTCGGTAGAGTCCTGCTGCAGCTGTAGCGAGCCAGCCGACTGATTCGGAAGATCACTCTCGAAAGAGAGAAAGGCATGACTAAACGCTCTATGCAATTGCTCTGAAGTGTGAGACAGACAGTCTAACAGTTGTAAGGGCAAGACTAGGTGTCTCACACTTGCAACACTGTAAGAGCACACATGACC
This sequence comes from Frankliniella occidentalis, assembly GCF_000697945.3. NCBI lineage: Eukaryota > Metazoa > Arthropoda > Insecta > Thysanoptera > Thripidae > Frankliniella > Frankliniella occidentalis. The sequence goes on along the minus strand of NW_026267313.1, from coordinate 55,502 downwards.
CACCCACCCTTACAAGTAGTAGTGTCAGAACATATCAGTCTCACACTAACAAAAGTGAGACCACAAGCGTCCATGATGGTCTTACATTTCGAAGTGTGGAGACATGTGTGGTCGCATGTTTGCAAGTGAGTGAGGGACAACTTGAATTTTTGCAGTTGCAAGTGTGAGAGACGCAGGATATTGCACTTGCAACTGTTAGACTGTATTACACTTGAGTTTCCAGACCTCTCGGCAGACACAGAAGAGTGAAAGAGCTTGGCTGATTGGTTCTGCGCTGGGCTGCTAGCACAAATACCGCGCGCGCGTGGGCGACTGCTCTATACCTCGTCGCTCGAAAGTCCTCCCCGGCCGGGCCCAGGTCGTCCGGGCCCTGATGTGCAGGACGCATGATGAATGAGCCCTCGCGGTGATCAGCCCGCCCCAGCCCGCCCCAGCCCAGCCCGGCGGCGCGCCCCGCCCCGGACGACCCCGCCAGCGCCGCACACGGATGATGGACGCGCCGTCCTCGATCACGCGGCCGGCCCGACCGGGGTTGTCTCCGTCCAGTTGTCGCTGATTCATCGGGCAGCAGGGAGGGAAGGGTTATGCAGAGCAGCGCAGAGCAGCGCACCGTCACTGTGCGATGCGGAACACACCCGCCCCTGCAAAAAAAAATAAAAAAAATCTTTATGCGTGTCGTCACCTTTACCGAGGTTGCCATGGCATATATGCATATAGGTTCGACAGTGGAGGAGGTTCCGCCCTCACAGTAAAAACGAGCCCTGGTATTCCCAGGAGTTTTCATTTTCCAGGGACCTGGTGGAAGAGTCTCAGGGGTTGCCCTGAAAATGTGCAATTTTCCCAGGGGATGTCCTGGGTTTTCCAGTAGATCCCCTGGGTATAATTGCTTGTTTCCAGGGCATTCACTGGGGTTCCAACTCTCTTGGGAATCCTAGGACTCGTTTTTATCGTTCTGTCGGCATGCACTTCTATAGGAAATTTCCCATGCATATTGCATTCCTAAACAAACGCTGGGAAATTTGCGGGGCCAGCTAGAAATAAAATAATGAGCAGACTATTATGTACTTAAATACAATTAAATTATGCTAAAGTATGTCCCCCTAAAAGTGGATGATGCAGTGATTCGTCTGCTTTGTCAATGTTCTAGAATCCTGCTTAGAGGTTATTTCGTAGTTTAATAATACGTTCTCTCAGGACAGAAAGTAATTACGAATATGGTTTGTGTCGGTTTGTGTAGAATTATCCCCGCTGGTTTAACGCTTGGTTTGGCCGCCGCGGGCAGAGGCGAGGCGAGTCCGAGGCTGGCAGCGTGGGTCCGCCCCTTCGCCGCCCTGGAGCCTGCCGGACCCCGCGGGCGTCGTGTGGTTGGGATTCCTCCTCATTCCGAAAGGGGTGTGGTCCGAGCCGACCTGGCGTGTGGGTCCCATAATCATCCTATTGCACAATTAAGCAATTACACTCGTATCAATGGCTCAGTGTTTTACACACCCGGGGCGGCGGCGCCGAGCAGCTTCTTATTGCACGCACTATAAACCTACGTATCTGTCTATGCGACTTAAGCCCTGTTTAGGGTTTTTTACGACTTCGTCGTCTGGCGCCTTATATGTATGATAGGTAGTCCCCATTTTAGTGGCACGTTCAAAGATTACAAAATGCACGCAAAATATTTTTTTGCCATGAGGGCCCCTATCCCGTAATTTACCCCCTTCCCTTCTCTCTCCACTTCCCTCACGCACGGCCCGTGTGCTGCGCGTTACTCATATCGTCGTTGTGTAGTGTGCAAGGCCCTTATCGGCGTTCATTAATCGCAGGGTATGTTCACAATGCGTTGTCTGAGATGCGGTCCCAGATATCTGACCCTTGTGGTCATTCCCGCCTCCCCCCGTCTCCTTCTCTCTCTCTCTCCCTCTGGAGCTTACCTGGGCGCCCCGCCGCAGCCATCGGCCATCGGCATCCAGGTGGGTTGATAGGGGAGGAGACAGAGAGAGAGAGAGAGAGAGAGAGAGAGAGAGAGAGAGAGAATAACGTGGATCAATTATTTGCAGTCATTGAAAGACTGGAATGATAATCATCACTTGGCCTTTCTTTCGCGACCCAATTAAGAAGAGCGGCTCCTTCGGAAGAGGGTTTTGGGGCGCGAGCAGTCCCCCAGGGTAAAAAAACCATGATTGTCATGGTCAAATTGAGATTTTGACCATGGAAAACCAAGATTTTAATCATG
>NW_026267313.1:46054-49481 GCF_000697945.3 Frankliniella occidentalis | reverse complement strand
ATTGAAAATAATAATATATTACAAAGCTTCAAAATCGTTCGCAGCTGACAATGACCGGAATTTTGCTCGTGAGGATTCAACAGGATGTAACAGTGCCGTATTTATACGCCTACTACTGCAACTACGTCTCTGCCGATGCCAATGCTGTGCGGGAAACATTTCATGCGCCGAACGAGTAATGACAATGCGGGGTGTTACATTCGGCGTGTGTGTGTGTGTGTGTGTGTGTATGTGTGCGCGCGCGCGCGCGCCCGCGCCCGCACAGTGCGGGCTGTAGTTTGGCCACCCACAGCGCGAGTCGTGTAAGAGAGAGGAGAAAAAAGAAGAGATGCCTGCAATGACTTCTGTTGGATATTTCTAGTAGAGACGTGCCGTGCATGAGATCCCCGTTTATTTACTCCTGGTGCCTTTAGCTCTCTCTCTCTCTCTCTCTCTCTCTCTCTCTCTCTCTCTCTTTCTCTCTCTCTCTCTCTCTCTCTGCGTGAGGTAGCTGACAAGGTGATTGGGACCTTTCGAACATTCGTCATCCATTGAACGTCATTCCTCTCAAGATTTGCGTGATAGCTTTCCATTTAAAAATACAAGTTATTCACATCATTAGACTGCTTTCTATAGCTGCCTGTTCGTACTCCTACGACAGTTGTGGTCGTTGGGGTGCGTGCTAATTGTTTACAGTTTTATTGTGTGTGTGTTTTTTTAGAGACACACGTTTACATTGCATACTGCAAGCGGAAATTTTGGAACAAATTATTTGTTTTCGTGTTCCGACATTTCTGCAGAAAACGTGACTGTGCTTATATTTCTTGAAAAAACCCACTCAATGATAATAAGATATACCGCAGGAGAAAAGAGGGGGGTGGGGTCCTCTAGCTCCACGACTCCTTCTGCGGACGGAAGTTCTTGCCCTGCGGAAGGGGCGAGGGTCGGGTCTTCAGGGAATATTGCACGGGCGCGTCTCCTGGACTACTTCTAACCCCTTTCTCCTCCATCTCTCTTTCTCTTCCGTTCTGCCGAGGCCCGAGGGGTATAACCCGAAAAGGTAGGCTATATCATTTGGTACAGTCAGTGTCTGAATTTTGGGGGAGAAGGTAAAACTTATCATAACTCACTCGATTTATAAGTAAACCTTAGATTTTGATACAACTCCCATATATCCCCATTCTCACATCCTTTGAAGCCAAATTGCAGCATATTTTCAGGTCTGGCGCTGCAGCGCCCCTCACATTCCTACACAAGGACCGCATCCCCGTGCCTGCGGCGTGTCGCGGGGGTTTTGCCGCCTACATGTCGACCGCAGGGCGCCGCGGGCTCCCCCTCGCATGCGCTCTGCTGTCATAATGGAACTTAAATTGGACGCACAAAGTATGGCGAGACTCGAAATTGACGAGTCTTTCTTTTTTCCGTCGCCCAACACGTGCTTTTTCTCACACCCTTCGCGTGTTAGTTGGTTCCTGGGGTTAAAAAATAAAATACACACATAAAACATGCGGGAAGGGAAACCAAATATTGGTATAATATTGCTAGATATTATGTCACGATTTTGTTCGGTGTTGTCATTATTTTTGTTAATTTTAAAATGTTGGCATGGACTGCAATGTAGACCCCCAGGGCTGCAATAACAGGGCGTTTATTTGTTTTATCTTCAGCTCGCCTATAGCGGGACTCGCACACAGAGGTAATGAGACACACTTATTATTGAAAATAAATCCACTACAAGCTGGCTTATTGAACTCTGCGAAACAGCTAGGCCCACGATATTCGTTATATTTCCATTTCGAGTTTTAGACCAATATGACAACAACAGCTGCACACGCAACGTGTTTCTCGCGATTTATATCGTGACTTATGATGTGGTCGGGAAAGCAATTACGCCATGCCTAATTTTTATGTTTTTCATGGGTTTTTTTTCCTATTGATGTGACGGCCTGTCGCTCTGCGTGATCCTTTCGTTACCGAACGTAAGTTATTCGCTGCCGCGTCCCTATCGCCAACGTTAGCGGGGCTGTCCATGAATGAAGCATGCACCGCTCATGCATTAGTGAATGAACGACCTTTGAGGACTCGAGCCACCCGATTTCCCTGCGGCCGAGCGAATGGACTTGGGCCTCTTGAGTTGCCATTGAATTCTCAATGCACTGATGACACACGTGTGACGTATCAACATGTTTCCTTCATTTCAAAGCTTTTACGTTCAAGCTTAATACTTTAATGACGTCATTGTCTGAACGCCGGGCGGGCAATCGGACTTATCGGCTTGCTTTATTCTACGGTCCCGCTGTTCTGCCTACTGCTCCTGACAACCTCGGGGCTATCAGTTCCTTTGTCGGTTCAATGAATCCGTCGGTTGTCGGTTTGGACACAAATAGTACTTTAGCCGCCGGCCTGCTGCTGCTACTATCGATTTCAAAGCTTTCCCTATACAAGGAGGAGGGCCCCGGCGCTCCGCATGGAAATGCAAGAAAGATGCGATGCAAAGGAAACTTGGACTGTTCTACGCACCAATACCGGCTTACTGTGAAATTTCACCCTGCTAGTACCGTTAACCTTGTAACTTTTTAGTGAGACTTACAGTGCTCGTTTGTAGCGTCGCTCCGCACTTTAGAGTTTGTCGATTTCGGTGACATTTGCCGTTAGCCTTCAACAACAGTGCGTTCATGGAAACAAGTCAGGCGTTTTGCAGTGTAACACACACACACACACACACACACACGCGCGCGCGCGCGCCGCGAGACCCTCTCTGCAGATAGAGCGCGCGCGGGGCGAGCGAGGCCATGAAATAATCCGCGGCATTAATTTGGCGTCGTTTGCAGGCGCGCCGAGCATCCAGGGGGGAAGCGCAGGAAGCGCGGGGGACGCTACACTGTGGGGCGTTTCGTCCAGGAGAGGTGCAGGGCTGGGGACACCCGGCCAGGGTATCGCGCTGTAGCACTCGTCGTGGGTTTCCCTGTTATAGTAGTGCGGAATCGTAGTGTAGTGTGAGAGATGCCGATTTTCAGCTTTTGCGCGCTTCACCTGTTTGAAAAATAAATGGAAACTACGGGCTACGGGTCGCGATCGTTTTCAGCTCGGATGAGATTTTATCACACTGTGCGGCCGCCGCCGCCGGGACCCCACCCATCTCCCTTTCTGACGCTCGCGGTGCTGAAGGTGGCGACGACGAGAAGCAGGAGGGGTCACCAAACCGCTTCGAGCAGCTCGCGGCCTGCTCTCAAATTCGAGAGGCCCTGTGGAAATACGTGACACGAATGGCGTGCCGTGTGTGTGTGTGCATGTGTGTGCGTGTTGAAACGCGTCGCTGGGCTATATCGAAGGCGTTGGCAGCATAGCCGTTGCGCGGCCGAGGGGGGTAGTGTCCGGGGGGTCGGTGGTAGTGGAGATCGGGGTAGACTTCACACCCTGACCACCACTCGGGTAGAGAGCTAGGGGG
>NW_026267313.1:42994-46004 GCF_000697945.3 Frankliniella occidentalis | reverse complement strand
GTCACGATTCGGCGACCAATCAGATCGCGAGGGGTCTACTGCCACAACCTACTGTATAACCTTGATTCCATACGCCTTTGCCATGAGAGAGCCCGGGGGGGTGAGGGTAGTGAACATGGGCGACCGGAAGGCAGATGAGACCACGTAGGGGAGGTTAAGTACCGGGAGTGCAGCATCAAATATGAAGCAAGTTCCGGACCGAGTCCATCATCAGCCGCGCAGGGCGGACGGCGGCACCAGCGCCGCCCTCATCGTCCGCTATTTATTTCCACTAAAGTACTGTTATTCAGACCTCTCCGCCGCAAGTCGGGAAGTAAAAGGGTCCCTGTATAATTGCACCTTTTTTCCCGCTGTAAAAACAGTCCGTCATTTTGTTTTTTTGCAGACTAGTGTACAGTAGCGAGAGGGCGACGACGATGGGACGGTCGCTGTTGTCGGCAGCATTTTCCACCATTGCCGTTGGGGTGGTACCACCCTGCCGCCCGCCTTCCGCTCTGGTAAGTGTAGCAGGTACCACTTTACGCACGTGAGCGCACACCCGGGCGCGCTTGAGCAAAGTCGCGACGTCGTCGTCGTAGTCGTCCCGGACTTGTGCCACCGGGCCGGGGACCCACGTCCGGGGATCGGAGGGGAAGCGGGGAGGGGAAGCGGGGAGGGGCGTAAAGGGTGGACCGAACTTGTTCCCTTCGTATGGTGCGAGTTGCTATGGCGGGGTGGGGTGGAGAGCATAGCATGGAGCAATGGGGTGGGTATCTTACCCAACGCTCCACCCGGCTGCGTCCTTTCCACCGTAACTCTCTCTCTCTCTCTCCCCCATCCCCGGGTCCTTCCTTATCTCCCACTTCCCACTGCCCTCCTCCTCTGCACAACCTTAAAGTTAGTCATGATGGAAAGGGAAGGACGGTAGCGGCTTCCTTCTTGAATTTGCTGAGCAATGAGGGTGAGGGTGTCTGGCAGTGTGACAAGTAGTTGTAGTTTAGTTCGGAAGATTGGAAGAGCCGGTCCGAAGGCGAGAAAGAGACAGAAATTTGGAGGGGGGGGGGGGCAGGGGTGCTAATGCCAGTCTGCAGTAAAGAGCAGTAAAACTATTGGAACCCGAGGCTGAATCGGGGGGCTCTGGCTCTGCGGCATGGACATGGCATGCATGGGACGGGCGCATCTGCCGCTGGCAGAGGGACTCTCTCATATCCATTGTCTCTCTCTCTCTCTCTCTCGCTCCCCCTCTCTCCTCTGCTTTGACGAGCGACAGGAGATTGAGAGAGACGGGGCGGCGGGGCTTGAGCGACGCGTGGGATAGGAGAAGAGCGACAGATAGAGAGGCAGAGAGAAGGGGAAATAAATGAAAATGGAGAGTAGCGCAGCAGGAACGGGGAGGAAACAGAAAGAAAGCTCTCCCCCAGGGGGGGGGGGGTATGGACGGTAAGCTACGGGGGGGGGGGGGGGCGGATAGGGGTGTTTAATCTGAGCCCTTACTGCAGAGGCGTGTCCGGCCGGGCGACCTGATAGCAGCGGGTCCGGGACACACATGAAACATATGGGCCCCGCTGGGAGCCGGGCTGTTTATAGCGTGAGGGGCCTATAGTGACGTATGGCGTCCTATAGGATGTGTCCATCATGTGTGTTGCGGGGCGCATCAGCACCAGTTAACTGCCGGCCACCGACTCACGCCGGCCCCCGCGGTAGCCAACCGCAATATAGTTGGGGGTTGGCTCCTAAGCACATGGGTCACGTGATTGTCGGCAAGGTGAATCCTGCGTATCGCGTTGCATTATTTTATCATTCACTTGATTTTTACGATTTCCCGCTCTCTGCCGAGCGGGGGTAAGTACGTAGTCGCTGCTGCGCCGGCTTAATTTCAGCCAACCGGCGCGCTTCTGCCTCTGAGCAGCCTTTGTCGAGAGGCCAAATTACAGACGTATATAACGCGTGGGTCCGGCTGGGGAAATAAAAGTTTGCTCGGAGTGGCGGCGGGGCGCAGCGCACTGGCTGGCTGCTACCGTACCGCCCCCTTCACCTCCCCCCTCACCTCTCAATTCCCGAACAAACAGCAATTACTCAATTTTGCCGACAACGCTGGTGCCTAACGAACAGCCCGCCATTAACGTAATCCACTGCTGGTCTCCGAGTATAAAGGGGATAGGAAGGGATATTGAAGGGGGTAAAAAGGGGGGAAGCTAAATGTATTGCATTTGCAGTGCGTCGAGTGTGTTGCACACTTTGGCAATGAGAGTGCCTGCGCTCAAACGGCGTAAAATGATGCGAAGCGCGGACCATCTGATGTGCCCCGCGACGGTCGCCACGCCCCGCCACGCCCCGCCACGCCCCGCCACGCCCCGCCACGCCCTGCCACGCCCCGCGGCCGCGAGGCCTCCACCCCAACAACTCCAGCTGCGCGTTGCCAACGGAGCGAATGAAATTCCATACCAAGGTTATACAGTAGGTTGTGGCAGTAGACCCCTCGCGATCTGATTGGTCGCCGAATCGTGACGTCACCATTTGTCCTCCCGCCCGCAGTTCAAATTACGGGTCGTGTGCCCGTCTCAATATTATGTGTTTTAACAAACACAGGATAAAAATATCCACTGTATTTTGTTTTAGCACCCCTCAGCATCGATAAATGACGATACTTTTACTCAGATGCCGAGCAGGTTGAAAGATGCGGACGGATTACAAACAGTCCTCACCTCACTCCCGTACGATCAGCTGAGCGGCCGAGCAGCGGCCATCTTGGATGTGAGGTTATGGGCGCTCGTAATCCGTCCGCATCTTTCAACCTGCTCGGCATCTGAGTAAATGTATCGTCTTTTATGGATGCTGAGGGGTGCTAAAACAAAATACAGTGGATATTTTTATTCTGTGTTTGTTAACACACATAATATTGAGACGGGCACACGACCCGTAATTTGAACTGCGGGCGGGAGGAAAAATGGTGACGTCACGATTCGGCGACCAATCAGATCGCGAGGGGTCTACTGCCACAACCTACTGTATAACCTTGATTCCATACGCC
>NW_026267313.1:42385-42944 GCF_000697945.3 Frankliniella occidentalis | reverse complement strand
GTCACGATTCGGCGACCAATCAGATCGCGAGGGGTCTACTGCCACAACCTACTGTATAACCTTGATTCCATACGCCTTTGCCATGAGAGAGCCCGAGCGGTCCAGATTTTCCCCTTCGCTGCTGTCTCTTTTTCTCTTATTATTAATGCACTACACGAAGGGGTGGGCGGGCGCGGCGGCGCGGCCGGCCGAGAGAGGAGAGAGCCAGACAGAGACAGAGAAACACGCTAACGCGCTGCTTTTCCCTTGTGCGTTTCGTGCTGAAAAGTTAGATTGCACAAGGTTTTTGCGCGGACGCCCATGCTGCTGCTGCTGCTGCTTCGCGTATTCCTCCCGACGCTGCTGCCGTACTCTTTTTATTACCATTTTTATGTTTCTCCTTTTTTAACTGGGTACGCGCTCATGGTGGTAGGGGCTGGGTCGTCTCTGGGCTCTCAGCGAGGGTCCTTGCTGCAAGTAGGGGGTACTGTTGTTGGTCGCGGGGCGTGGCGGGGAGAGTGGCGGCGCGGCGCGGGGGAGAGAGAGGGAGGGAGGTGGGTGAGGGAGGGAGGCTACGGGG
>NW_026267313.1:37330-41726 GCF_000697945.3 Frankliniella occidentalis | reverse complement strand
CAGTATCCGCCCCTCTACCCCCTTCACCCCACCCCCTCCCACGGGCCGTTAAGCAAATCTGCAGGCGTGCAGCGGTAGTATTCCCACACGGTGCATTTATTTTCCCCCATCGCCCACTCCCTCCCTCCCCATTCCTCCCCCTACGTGTGTGTCGTTGTTTTTGTTGCCCACTGCACGGGGTCCCTCAACAGGACAGCGCGCTGCCCAACGAACGGCCAAAACCGTGCCTCGCTCTTATATCCCTATCTCACTCCTATCCCCCCTACCCACCCATAGTTATCCCCAGTTAGTTATCGACGCATTCTCCCCACATGTCTCTCCCCTCCTTTTGCCTACACCTACCTACCCCCACTTTCAGCGCTACCCCTCCTCATCACCCCCTATATACTACTCCTACCTCCACCGCCCTATATGTACCCCCACTCTGCACCCCCACCCGCCCGGTGGGAGGTAAACACAAACGCTTTTTAATGTTTACAGCGCCGCTCTGGCAGCAATTTCCCACATGTGTGTCGGGTGTCGGGCCGCTGTGCCTGGCACTGTAGGCGAGACGGTGCGAGCCCCGCAAATATTGACTCTTTTTCTCGAGCCCGCTGCCCGGGCCGGGCCGTTGTGGGTGCGGACTGCAGAGGGGGGTGCTGTGCGGGTTTCTTCTTTGCTGCCTGGACCTGAAACTCACCCCCGTCCTAACCCCCTTTAACCCGTAGCCTTCACACCGTCCCACAGCCATACTTGGAACCGTGGGGGCGGTAGGACGTCCTAGGGTCCTGGAAGGGACGGTTAAACCACGTCCAGCCACCAGGGGGACCCTTCGTCAGACAACTTCAACAACAACTTCAACTTAAAACGACTGCTTGTTCATAGCACAGCAAACGGAACACAACGATATGTAAGCTCCCAAACAACAGTGAGGGAGATCTTTCTTGCATACATTAAAAATAATAAATACTCATAATCTTAGAGAATATTCGTTTTATTCTGAGTACGCATTTTGTGCACGCGGACTCTCTTTGCTGCAGCATGCTCTTTTGCATATGTATTCTTTTTCAACGCCCGTTCTTTTGTAATTCTAAGCGGGTAAAGGAGTATCTCCCTCTGTCCTGATGCTATCCTCTGATCCCGCTCGGCGGAAATGCAATCTAGCGTTCGCAAATGCTGCAGCGCGGCGCAGTCAGGCTTATGCAGCTGCGCGCTGCGAGCGAGCTGCAAGCAAGCGCGCGCGTGCCCGGGCGAACGTGCCGGTGGAAAATGCAGCAACCTTATGGCACTGCTGCACAGCAACTGCAGCGATTTCTCATCAATCCACTCTCGCCCTCCCCCCCTCCCCTCTTTGCCGCCCCCTTTCCTTTCAGTGCGGTGGGCATTCCCCGACGCGCCTCTGAATGAGTTCGTGTGTGTGTGTGGGGGGGGGGGGGGGGTCGCAGTGGAAGGGAAAGAGGGCGAGGTGCGCCGGCCCACCCCCACCGCTGCCGGCCCACCCCGCGGGTAGAGGCTGTGCGGGGCAGCCGTGTCCGATGGGTTGCATACTAATCGGGCGCTCGCTAGATACATGCCCCCGGCGCTCTGGCACGGTGCCTGCGGCAGAGGGTGGGAGAGAGAGAGAGAGAGAGAGAGAGAGAGAGAGAGAGAGAGAGGGGGGAGTGATTGCGTGAAGGAAGACTTTGGGGATAACAAGGAGAGGTCGAAGGGACTTCTGCGGACGTGAGGATTCAGGTCTGTGAGAAAAAATCATCTCTCCAACTTTCACATACAATTATTCGTCTGCATATTCTTTTTCTTTTTTCAATAAGGCAAATACAGTTTTGTTCTCGTTTCATGTGTATTCACGAGCCGGGCGCCATAACGTGTAGTGCCCAGGAGGGAGGAGCCAGACCTCCTCGACTTTTCTCATTTTCCCAATTATGGACACTTTTCCTGTTTGCTTTTCGCCCCCAGTTTGGGGCGGCGCGGCGAGAGCTGCTCGTTCAGTTCCACCCCCCCTTGCCCCCCCCCCTTCCCCTCTGCCCCAGCCCAGACGGGTCCGGGTCCGGTCGAACCTTGGTCCAGCAGCACGAGGGGCTCGGGCTTGCTCGTGTGCCATAAAAGTGCAGCCGTGGCGCAGGCCGGGCGTGGCCGCCGCCCCGACGCATGCTCCACGACCAAACGGCCAATTTCCGGACAGAGATGTGTTCTGGATCGCCGGCACCACCACCACCACCACCCTACCCTCCCTCCCAGGCTCTCCTGTATACCTCTTGCCCCCAGCCCCCAACCCCCTCTCTCTCTAAAATCCGTCAAGTCCACATTATTCAATGTGGCTTAAAAGGGCTTCGCGTACTTGGTGTGGGCACTGGCCAGCGCAACGCCTTGACTTAAACATAAACACCATCATGGTAAAGCAGGGGTCAAGGTATAAGTCCATAAAATAACTAGCAGATCCCTTTAATTACAGATAACATATTTTTATATTTGTAAGAATTTTGTGAAGGGAGGGAGAGAACCACAACGTCTTTCAGTACAGTCAAAATTCACATAGAAGCATCTGACTTTTTTTGAAGAGGGGTGAAAGGTTGATGATTAATCCAGAAATCTTGGGCAATTTGTTGCTAGGTCCAAAATTTGGGAAACATTTGACGGCGTTCTTATTCGATTCATTTGCCCTTTGCAACAACACCGAGCGGGGCGGACCCCCTGCACCGCCTCCGACCCGAGCCTTTTCTTTTTTTTTGGGCGTGTGGGACGGTCTCCGGGTCTCCGTGCGGGTGGGTTCTGGGGTCCAGGTAGGTTACACGATGGCAGAAACATCGCGACCTCGTCATAAGGCTTTTCGTTTGGCGTTCGTTACAGCGCGCAAAGTCTAATCGGTTGAACGAAATGTTGAACATTATATATTCACACAGATAGCTCCAGACACTGTTTGCGATCATACCGCCTCTGTCTCCGCTACCGCGCGGCCAGCCCCCGACGTCGCCAAGAGCGGCCCAGGAGCGGCCCCCTCTGCCCCGCCCCCACTCGAACCTTTTTTTTGTGTGTGGGGGACGGTCTCCGGGTCTCCGTGCGGGTGGGTCCAGGGGTCCAGGTAGGTTACACGATGGCAGAAACATCGCGATCTCGTCATAAGGCTTCGCGATTTGCTAATCGCACGCGAAGCCTAATAACCAGGGAGGAAAGGGCGAGAAATGTCAAAATAGTGTGTCCATTTGTGTCTGAATACAACACAAGATTATTCTCCAAATTTTCCAAGCAAAAAAGTATATTTTAAGTTGTTTAGAAGTTGTTTGACACTGCTGCCAACTTTTGGGAGAACGTAGGCGGCGAAATAAGAAAAGCATCGTACGAATGACAAGAGAGGCAGTCGTTGTGGCATCTCGCGGCTGCGGTGTCTCTGCGGCGGTATGTAGCAATCGCAAAAGCACCGGGGAAATGCTATGCGGGATAATAATGCATATTGTTATGAACTTGGTAATCCGTCGCTTCTCTCCTCGGCGGCGGGGTGGGTCAGGCCGTATAATACCATCTCCGCGGCGCGCACTCGCCGATTCGTCGTCGCCGGCAATACCCCTTGATTAACGGCTATAACTCCGAGGCGGCGCGCGGGGTAGCGCAGCGCCAGCGCGCCGGCAGTTTGCGGAGTCAAAGCCTTTGCGCCTCCCCTCCCCCCCTTCCCCTCCCCGCCGTGAATGCGTGCGATTTGATGCAAATATACATAATAAGCGCGCTTTATCTCCCCCCCCGCTGGCGCCCCCCCCCCCCTTCTCTCTCTCTCTCTCTCTCTCTCTCCTTCCGCATCTACCACCCTGCTGTGATCTTTCTCTGGATTTGGCTATAAAATGACAAACATTAGAATATGGCTGCACACTGCACTTGCTCTAATAACGCACGATCAAACCTTCGATCTCTGTTCCCTCTTTTGCATCTATAAAACACGTTTCAATTCTGGTTGATACTTGGAAGTGTTCAGTAGTTACCAGCTGAATTCGTAGTTGGATACATTTACACTACAAGTAGATAGATAGGTACGAGTAAGCCTTCACTGATCAATAAAGTGTTTAACAAGTCCCAGGGGGTCATGGGGGTCATTAATCACGTGCTTTGTGACCATACGTGTGGTCACGTGGGACTCAACGTGTAAAATGGCGTGCACAAGCAAGCGCTGAATACTACGTTGCACACTTTGAAGTGTTTGTCTGGATAATTTAAAACTTTGAAGTGTTCAACAGAACAGTAAATTTGAACTCTTTATAAAGTGTCCAAAGGCTAATGGCCAACCCTGGCCCTGGTGTTGAACACTTCAAACTTACTGTTACACACTTTAGTATTGAAGTATTCAGCCAAACACTAAAAAGTGTGCAACATAGTACTGATCACTTGCATGTGCAACACTAAGTTGCACACTTTTTAGTGTGACTGGATATTT
>NW_026267313.1:18705-37252 GCF_000697945.3 Frankliniella occidentalis | reverse complement strand
TATGTGTGTGTGTGTGTGTGTGTGTGAATAATATGCATAAGCTATCTGATGTTAGAGCAAAGGAACAACGTTAAAAGAGGAAAAAGATGTCCGGCTAACATGTGATGCCCTGGCGTGACAGCGAGCCATGCCATGTCATGTCGCAATGAACTTTGCACTGCACTCCTGGCGATAATTAAGGGACTCCGCCCAAACACTTTATACCATGTTCGAAAAGTAAATCGGGTATTAAAACTTCTGTTGCAATCTGTTGCTATAAGAAGAAAGCCCTGGGGGTATAGGTGGATGGCGAGGGGGGAGGATTTCATAGAGGAGAAAGGAAAGGGGGGGGGGGGGCTGTACGGAGCTGAGTTCAGGCTGGGAAGGGTAGAGGAGAGGGGAGACAACATGTTCCACGGCCACCCCCACCCCCTTTCTATCCGATACCCCCCCCTACCCACCAACCCTCCAGTCCCTGGGGCGTAGGACGACCGTTCGGACACGACTAGGCAGAACAGAAGAATACTTTTAAAGGACGCCATGCCGGAAAATGTAAATAACCAAAGTCCGGCGTACGGCTAGCTGCTGCTGGCAGGTCTTTGCTTTCGCATCGCCGACGGGCTAAACGGTGGCGGCATCCGGGGAAATCCCCTTCCGACAAAGGTGTCGAAAAGTGCTACCATAGGAATCAGAATTAGGCAGGGGTTGCATCTTATTTCACCCCTTTACTTGTATTCCCCAAACTCTTCTTGCTTCCAGGAAGTATACATATACATGGCGTGCGGCGAAAATGTTGCGGACGTGTGTGTGTGTGTGTGTGTGTGGTTGCGTTGCGTATGGGGAGGGGTGGAGGGCAGGTTGAGGTGATGAATTTCGAGGCTGTAAAGAATGCACGGAAGTGTGCGGTGCGAGGCCAGCAGCAGTGCTTTAGGCCTCCACAAATATTCCATTTTGGGGCGGCCGCCATTTTTTATTAACCCCCCTCCCCTTCTTCCCCAAGACTATGCGCCGCCGCTTGCGCCGCGCAACACTTTGTTTCGGGACTCTCTGTTTGCCGGGGCCACATTCTAGGAAGGCTCGCTGCTGAAGTTGTATTCTGTTTGTTATGGGGCCGGTATGGGCATAGGCCCTATGCGGGTCATATAGGCGGGGCCTAGGCGGCGGCGGCCTGGCCGCTATGGGGCCGGGCGGGCGGGCGGGCGGGGGCGCTTGCTATCGCTGTATTTGTTTGGTACACTGTAAACAGGCGAGTAAAGTGTTGTTGATGGGCAGGTGTTTGGGGAAGGGGGCGGTGCCGGCGGTGCCGACGGTGCTGGCGGGCGCGGCCCGGGCTGTCGGTGAAGGGAGGTATGCGGCGCCCGGTGCGGAGGGTTGTGGTTGCGACGGCGGCGGCGCTTTCGGTGGTGACGGAGTGATTTTGGGTTAAATGGAGAATGTTGGCCTTGCGGGACGACGGGGGCGGTGGCAGCGCCGCCGGCGCGCCGCGCCTGATCCGATCACTGCAGGAGGATGATGAGGTGGGGCCGCAACGGTGCTGATGATGGCGACGCCTTTGGGGATCTTCTTGCTCTGTTGTCAGAAACGAAGCGTCGAAGCAGCAAAAGGAAAGGGGATGCGTGGTGCGCGGCGGCGGGGCCGCCCCGGCCCGCCTGGGGCCGAATCTCTTTTGGGGGCGGCTCCGTCCGTGTTTTAGGCTGCTTGTTTATCATCGGAAACGGGAGCGAGGAGTCGAGTCGCGCGGAGCATGCAAGCCAGCAAGCCGACAATTTTGGGCGCGAGGGCTGAAACGAGTGGGAGGGGAGGGAGCAGGGCAGCCTAAGATGGCCGACGCTCGCTCGCGCTAATTGAAAGCCCTGCTGCTGCTGCTGCTGCTGCTGCTGCTGCTGCTGCTGCTGATGCTGCTGCTGCTGCTGATGCTGCTGCTGCTGCTGCTGCTGCTGCTGCTTGCTGCTGCTGCTGCTGCTGCTGCGGGTCGCCTGCAACACGCTGTATCATTCCCCTCACGTAGCGTACCTGTCCGTGCCCCGCGCGCACAACCATGCAGCCATGCACGCGAGCACAGACGCACGCACACTCGAGCAGCACGCCGCGCATTGTATACCGTAACCGTACGAGACGGACAAGTTTGCAAGCGGCCGCAATTTAACTATATATGCGGCGTTTGGGTCCCATCGTTTGCTTTTGCAATAAGACTCGCTCCCTCTCCCCCGACCTGCTCACCGTTTGCAGCGCTGCCTCCTTTCATCGATGGTATTCACTTCTAAAATGGAAGTTGTTGTAACGGCCCAAAAAAATAAAAATACGGCTAAGGAAGCGGCAAGAAATGGAGGCAGGACCTTATTTGGCCTCCGGCCTTGGCGCTTTTTGGCGCAGCGGCAGCGGGTGGGGCGGGCGGGGGCGGACCTAACGCTAGCAGCAGGCCGGCGTCCACCCGAATGGAAGATGAAAGCCAATCGAAGCAAATATGAAGGCAGACGACTAAAATAATAAGGGGAGGGAAGGCCGACCTGGCGGGGAGGGGCGGACGCCGAGGGGAGCGCCGGAAATAAGGTAGCTTTGGCGGCGCAGAGGGAAGGACCAGAGTGAGAGAGACGCGGACAGACGGACGGGACAGGGCTGCTGTACGTTTCTTTTCTATGTTTCTTGTTTTATTTTTCGAGTTGCGCTCAGTCAGTGGCGCGCACCGTCTGGCTTTATTAATTAATTTGTACCTGAGTATCCGTGAGGGGGTGAGTGGGGGAGATGAGGGGAGGGGGTGCGGGTGTGAGTGAGTTCGAGCGCGAGGCGAGGGGTGGGGTGCGTGTCATGCAGGACGGACCCGGAGGGTCGAGTCATTGTGTTTACCTGAGATTTATTCAAATGAGGAACACGGGGAGGCGAATTTATACGGATTTATGTACAGATACAGTGGTGGGTCGTTGGATGCATCGCTTGGCCATTCTCTGGAATCTGTGGATCGGCCACAGCCAACTATCGGGACCCGGACGATGGCAAAGGGCAAGGGACTAATACATTTTATCAATTTGACATTAAATCTATACTACTATAAGAGAATGTTATTTTTTAAGTATGTGCACTTGCACTACCAACATCGTCGCACCTCCGACTGTTATAAAACGTTGTAATTGGCTCTTTGTCATCGGCGCAATAATGTAATAGTTGCTCGATAGAAATAATTACTGCTGACTGAACAGTCTAATGTCAGCAGGGTACGAAGCAATCACGTTACGACAACACGGGGATAGAGAGGGAGATATCTAGCTGTGCCCCGCTGTGTCGGTTCGACAGCGACCCGCTAAAGGCCCTTCTCTGTTAGCACTAGCGGCAGAGTCCGCACGGACTGTGTGGGGTGGACAAAGCACGAGGGAGGAGGTGGGGGTGGGGAGTAGAAAGAGGGGGAAAGGAGCGGATAGAAGTTAGAAACAGAAAGAAAGAGAGGGTGGGGGATAGAAAAGGGAGAGGGAATGAGTTATGTAGCGTGCTCTGTGTGTGTGTGTGTGTGTGGTAGGGAGAGGGGGGGGGGGGGCATGCGGGCGGTACGTGTTTTCGACCATGCGTGTAGACTAAAGTGTGCGCATGTGTGTGACGTGTGCACAGTGGGTACATACCGCCTTCTTCCCCCCCCTCGGCTTTTGTAGATCGGCCCTCCCCCTCGCCTGTAGTAGGTCCCCTTGCTTCTGCCCCCCCTCCCCCCTCCCCTCACACACATGTTGGCGCAGCAGACGTGAACATCTCTGATACGCACTGCAGCTGCAGCCGCTACTGAACTGCACAGCATTTGGAATTAAAATTTACTTTTGTGATACTTGACGTTCAGTGAATTCCTCCTTTAGAGTTTCAGTTTTCGTATTTTCTTTTTCTTTCATGTTACCGAATTCTCCCATCTTCATCCCTTCCACCACACACAACCTGAAAAATCTGAGGCAAACACGGAAAAATCAACCCTAGTTCCAATACGACCCCCCCCCCCCCCCTCTGGCAGAGGGGCCCCATTCCGATTCCTCGAACCGTCGAACTAAACCGAACTCTCAGGATGTGTCCCAATCAAAAATAATCATAAAAAAAAGAACACCAAAAGAAAAACGAGGCTTTCGTCTCTTTTGCTGATAATAGTCGACGTGGTTTATGTCCGGGTAATCTAGTCCGCCAGGCTGCGCCGGGCTGGACGGACCTCCCCCGAGGAGACCCGCCCGGCCGAGCCGCCGGCTCGAGGCCCGGCTTTACTTTTATCGCAGGATGTTTGTCCATCAAGATAATTCTTTTAGTGTTACAGGGGAAAAATAAAAATCGTATAAGGCGCGCGGCAGGGCGTTTCTGAATTGGCAGAGAAGGGGGCCGAGCAAAGAAAGTGGGAGTGAGATGGAGCGATTCTTGCGAATTTCTAGCATAATTTGATCCTGGAGCACAC
The DNA here is from genome assembly GCF_000697945.3 of Frankliniella occidentalis. NCBI lineage: Eukaryota > Metazoa > Arthropoda > Insecta > Thysanoptera > Thripidae > Frankliniella > Frankliniella occidentalis. The sequence continues at coordinate 32,865 of NW_026267313.1, read as the reverse complement.
GGCCTCAGGCTGCTGCTGCTGCTGCTGCTGCTGCTGCTGCTGCTGCTGCTGCTGCTGCTGCTGCTGCTGCTGCTGCTGCTGGACCCCCTTACCCAGCCACGGAGTCTGACGCTCGCGACAGGATACAATGAATACGGACTATCGCACAAACTGAACGGGTCGCGCGGCCGTCAAGTCCTTTCGCAACGGGATGACAAGTGGTGTAAAGTTCCTCCCCTTTTTCCCTGGTGCGGTGCGCGGCGGCGCTGCGTGGCTCGCGGCGGGGCGGACCTCGACGGGCGCGCGGTACAAAGCCATGATTACTGCGGCGACTTGGCACAGCAGACGTCAAACGTGAATGACTTTCCCATACACCCCCCTCCCCCTCCCCCCTCCTTTCCACAGGCCGACACACCTGCTGGGCCTCGTCCCTCTCTCACACCCTGTCACCCTCCCCCTCTGTCCCTCCTTGTGTTTTTTTTCCACACCCCCTTCCCTCCCTTTCCCTGTCAAAGCGCTGCTGCTCCCACCCCCTCTCTTCTCTCTCTCTCTCTCTCTCTCTCTCTCTCTCTCTCTCTCTCTCTCTCTGCTGCGGTCGCCAGCAGAGTTGCCTGCGCTGGATGTCCTTAATGACACATAAACCCCTTGGATGTGTCGCATCAACCCCAGGGACAGCGGTACTAACAACCAGTCCGAGATATACGGGGCATGGCCGCACGGCCGGGAGGGTGGGGCGCGCGGGGCGGGGGCTGACTGGGCTGGCCTCGGACCGCCTCGGACCTCGAGCCTCGGACATCGCGCCGGCTGGCCGGAGTCTGACATTGTGGGACATGGTACCCTTTTAAAATGCCAAGCCCGTTCCGCAGTTCCCTTCCCTACTCCGCTCCCATCCCTCGGGACCCTGCCCTTCAAATTCCCCTCCCAACTCAAGTTACCTCTCTCTCTCTCTCTCTCTCACTCTCCCTCTCTTTGTCTAAAGGGGATGTCGCTGCCTTTCTCTCTTCTTCTTGATCTTCAAACAGCCGCGCCTTGATCGCGGACAGGGTCCAGACGAATAATATCCTCCTCTTTTTTTTATTTTCTCGTTACAAGACTGCGGGCGAAGCGTTCGTAGGACGGGGCGGCCTCGGTCGGGTTGGAGGAGGGTCGGCGTGTGGAATCAGCATTATCGTGAAGCGGCAGCCTGTGGCCCTGCCTGCGCGGCCCTGCACGCCGGATAGACAAAGTACGGGGTTCGGGTCGAGGCGCAGAGCACGCATAGATAAATTTTTAAGCATCCGACCATAAAAAAAAGTTTGGGGAATGATAAGGGAGGTCGTTGGTCGGAAGTGGAAGGAAAATGGTTTGTCGCGAGCTTTGGACTTCTTTTTACGGTCAGTTCGGAACTGTGGAACTGTATTGGGCAGGGAGGGTGGTGGTGGAGGGACAAATCCGGGGGTCATATTCAGCTGTCCGATTTATCGATGGGGGTCATTAAGGGGGTTGCGACGAGGGGCCGGCGGCAAACTGGAATGGGCCTGGGGGGAGGGGGTGGGGGAGAAAACGCATTTCAATGTAAATCCTAGCGCTGCATGCCGCATCATCACCCCCTCCCCCCTTCCTCCATTTTCGTTAGGATGGTTCAAAAGGTTTCGGAAGGCCGCGCGCCATGGGTGATTCATAGCGTTCGAACGTGGAACAAGCACGCACGCACACTTTTCCACTCCTTCCATATAGGGGGAGTAGCCATATGGTAATGAGATCGGCTTGTACTTCACCGATAGTCAGCAGCATCATCCAGCCACGCCCACTCTTCTCTGACCGCACCGTGCCCATCAGACTAAAGTAGCTCGGATCCCCCTCTTGGCGGACATTCAGTTCAGTCATGCAAATGGCCATGACGTTTTGTAAAATTCCATTAGTTTCTCCTTGTTCATCTCGTTGCCGGTTCTATAATTCAAACAATTGATTTTTTTTGTGGTGTTCTTTTCGTTCTTTTAAATTCAAAACACGCGATCGCCGAGCGCAGCGCCACATAAACCTCTAGATTATTCTTTTACCATGGTGTATAATAATACGACGGTTTGATCAATTTGGTTTACGGCCGCGGACGGAGCGCTCGGGGAGGCAAGTCGAACAGGAAATTGCCCCCCATCCTCCTTCCTCGTCCCCTTGCCTATCCCATATCGCGCGCCAAACATTTTGCATGAATTTACAGCGTCGTTCGCCATTAAAAGCCCCAAGTAGTCGTCCCCCCCACCCCCCTTCTTGGCGTTCCCATACATTTTGCATCATTTTAATGACTGCTTTTCGTGCCCCTCCCCCCCTCTGCGCCGCCTCCAGACCACATCCCGTGCAGCAGGGTGGGATGCGCGACGTTACTGGCGGAAGGCAGGGGAGGGGGAGGGTCAACTTGGGACGTGAGGGTCGCTGCAACTGCTATTTCTCATAATTAAAGCCGATTCCAAATTAGAGTAGTAGCTTCACGCCCCTCGTTTCCTTCCTTCCGCTCCATCCGCGCGCCCGGCCCCCTCCTTTAAGAAAATGATGTTTCAGGCAAATTTGGCCGCTCGCAGGCGAAAACACATAATGATCGCGAGATAAATGGCTCGAAGGGACTGCACGGTTTAGACTGGCTACGATTGTCATATATTGGATAGGTTCTAGTTGAAAATTAGCCTATCAGAGGCTTCGAAAACCCACAATCGTATCCAGTCTAAGCCCTGCTGACGTCTCTTTGTATACCTTTGAGCAGCCACACGGTGGCGCTCACCTCCGCTGTCGCATGACCCACTTCTCGAGGAGCGCTGCCCCCCGCAATGACCCCCCACTTAGTCACGTAGAGGCCAACCCCCTCCGGAGTCGCCGCGGGAGGGGTCACGAAGAAACGGGGCGGGAATCATCGTCATTCAGTGATGTGAGTGAAACGTATTCGTCACTCGCGGCGATGGAATGAAGAGTTTTTAGGAAAGTCTAGACACTAGAGCAGCAGGAACTAGCAGCACATCCGCCGTCAGGCTCCGCGAGTGTGAAAACACAAGCGAGGCGACCGACTCTCGACAGTGGCGAGATGAGATAGCTTCCCAAAACTGGAGCTGGCCGTCACATTTGGAGTAGAACTGCGTGCTTTTATGATGAGCGCGGTGCCAGCTGGAATTGGCGTCGGTCTGGCTCTACACTTTCCATGAGGTTATCGGAACGTCGCTCCTCCCCCGCTCACGCGTCGCGTCCAATGCCACACACACACACACACACACACACACACACACACACACACACACGCGCGCGCGCGCGCGCGTACACCCGCTTCTGCCCCAGCCTCGGCCGTCGTACAATGACATGGCAACACTAAGTGCCATTTCCAATAACCGCGCTTTGGTCAGCAGAGGCCAGAGTTAATAAGAGCAGACAAGCCATTGCTGCTGCCACCGCTTCCGCATGTGTGTGTGTGAGTGTGTGTGTGTGTGCCCTGCAGGGGTACCAACCTCAGCTGCTAACACATCTATAATGACGCCGCTGTAACAAACAGATGTCGTTATGAAAACCAATCAAGCTGGCGACTGTTCCGGCTGCCGGCCGTATCGCAGGAGGGAAGTCCCATACGTCGGCGCCTGTGTTTGCGATGTGAGCTGTGGCTAAGGACTGCGGATCGACTCTCGACGGCTAACCTCCAATCTTTTTCTCGTGGTCCGACTAATCGATGTCGTTAAGTAGTGGAGCCGACCATTGGCGGGATGCTAACTGGAAGCAGCTTGTCGTGTACGTACGTCTAAAGTCTATCCCTCGCCAAACAAGTGGGACAAGAATAGAGCTCAACCAGAACGCGCTTCCAAACCCATGTGCGGATGCCCGACAGGCTGAAACTTCTTCGGGACGGTTGTGGTCGTCGTGGAACTGGTCGGTTCACACCGCGATACAAGGCCGACTAGAGTTTTGTGCGCATTTAATTTGAAATGTCTTGGTGTTTTTTTTATTGCCGCCTTGACTGAAGGGCTGTTCAGTCGTGCTGAGAAGCCATCGCTGACTGCTGAGCCGGTCGTTGTGGCCGAGGCCGGGGGGCTGAGCCGCGCCGAGCTGACTCACGGTGGAACGAAAGAGGCGACCCTGGCCCTGAATTCCTCGGTTTGAAACCGCAGACGAAGGCGACGGGTCGTAATATCACCTCCGGAAAAAATGACACTAAAAGCGAAATCGGCAAAAGGAAAAAAAAGGCTAAAAAAGGGGGTAATATCGAGGCCGTAGAGGAGGATTATACGAGCAGCTCCAGCGAATATGATATCAGGTCTCATGGGCAACTCCATAAGAAATGTAGAAATTTTAATTGAAATGATATTAATATTTTTTTATTTCTGTGAACTACCTTACACGGCGGGAGCTTGGAGCACAACATAAAGGCGTGAGCTCCATTCCTCTCTCCACTCTGATATGCACTGCCGACTTGCATTTGCAGTGCTGGGGCCTCCGGGGAGGATATTATATTATATTCGTCTCTCTCTCTCTCGCTCTTGCTGGGAGTCCTCTTCCTCCATAGTCTTGTGTGTCTGCCGCGCGTCGGGCGCGACAGCCTGTGCTGCAAGGTGTACGGATGTGCGGTGCGGACCTCAGAGCAGAGCGCGAGCCAGCGGGGGCACAGCGAGGCGAACATGCATTTCCGCGATACCCATACCCTTTTCTTCTCTCGCCTTGCTGCCCTGTATTCCTGGAGAAGCACTATGCAAAACGGGCCAGTGCGGCCAGCCTCATCGTGATAGTATTCTATATTCTTCGGATCGAATGCGTCACCGTTCCGTATATCGTGATGTCTGATGGTACAGTTCCGCCTCCCCTTCGGCGCGTGATCCTGATTGAGTCGGCTAAGTGGTGCCGAGGCTGGGCGGGGCAGAGAGAGAGATGGTATTTATCGGGCGCGTAATAAGACCGGTCGGTAGCGTATGTGACTCACACATTAACCTGCGCCGGGAGGAGGGAGAGCCTGCGCGGGAACGGGAAAGAACGCGACCCAAGAGAGAGGGAGAGAGAGAGAGAGAGGAGTAGGAGGAGGAGAGTGGGGGATGCAGATGGCGGCGCGAGGTGATTCAGACGCCGGGGAGACAGCGGACGGTCGGACAACAGCTGAGCGAGGCCGCGGGGCGGGGCGCGGGGCGGGGCGCGGACAGCTGGCTGGCTCGGCGGCGGTGCGGGTGGAGGTGGAGGCAGTGGAAGGAGGATCGCGCAGTGGCGGCGCGTAGCTGCGAATGAGCGAAGCAGCAGTGCCCGCCCCCGGCCGGCCCCGCCCCGCCCCGCCCGCGCTCCTGCCCGCGCTCGGCCCAACAACATCAGCTGAGAGCAGGACGAGGCATAAGTACGCTGGTACCAGCCCAAAGGGACTCGGCGTCGTCCTCGCCGGTGACGCGCGCGGCTGGTGGTCCGAGCAGTTGTCGGACTTCGGCCGTGATGGCACTGGTCTTCGCCTACGTCAGCGCTGCCGGGACTAGGGCGAGCCCGCCGGCCCGGGGCTTGGGGGTGTCTGCCGGACGGCAGTGTGGGATTTGGAAGGGGTGGCCTGCTGGCCAGCGGCCGACCGACCGACCGGAGCTGCTGCTCCTAGGGCTTCACTGGGGCGTGGCGGCGCGCGGCGTGGCGCACTGCGGCGTCGCCGTCTTCGTCCTCATTGTCGTCGTCGTCGTCGTCGCCGCCGTCCGCCCGTCATTGTCTCCGACTTGTTTATTTTTCGCGGCAGCTGCCAAGAGCAGATATTGCTCAAGCGGACGGAAGAGAGGAGGAGGACAGAGTGTTTGCTCTGCACCCTTTGAGGCTCTCCCCGCCCCGCCCCGCCGCGGTGGGAACGTCGTCATGAACAGCACGCTTGCGTCACTCGGACTGCTCCGTCCGATATTCAATTAGCCCCCGCTGAATGCGCCAATTCAGTGGCTTTGGCGCGGGCGCGCGGTTGATTCATCGGCTCCCTATCGAGTCGCCGGCTCAATCGAGCTCGTTCGACAAAAGGCGGCGGCGCGTTGAATATCACCTTGGTCTTGCAGGCGAGCGGGGCGGTCCCCGCTGCGGGAGAGGAGGGGCCTTGGAGGAGTGGTGCGCACGGCCAGGCCTGGCCTGGGGGGTTCGTGCCGAGACTTCCTTTGGTACCCTGGACCAGGACGAGGGAGTAATTAAGAGCAAAGAATGGGTCTTCGAAATGTGATTAAAGGCTCGCTGCAAGACAAAGCACGCCAAGGAGTTGCCTCCTTCTCCTCCTCCTTCTAGCCTCGGCCATAGCTATTTAACCAGCCGGATGTATCAGGCTACCCTTCCTTTTTACTCTCGTCTAATCTTGAATTTGTGTGCTTTCAGGACGGACCGTTTTTTGGTGTCCGAAAATACGTTCTTTTCATCGTCTCTCTTACCTTCTCTCCCCACTGTACCTCCCACTCAGCCATGGCCGGAGGAGGCGCGCACCCGAAGAAAGGCGAGGCCGTTAAGCCCATCTCAAATATCAGCCCGCCCTGCCCAAACACTCCGAGGTCCATCTCGAGAAGCCCAGGAATAACCTGGCGCGATGGATGGTCGTTGGAAACCCATCTTAATGATCCGAAAAGGATTTGGTTTTGAAAGGATCCATCTTTCAAACGGCCATATCTTGGAATGACGAAGGCAGACCCCATTAGGCTAGGGCGCGCTTAGAGCGTTGCAAAAACTCTACACTGTCGTGAGACGAGCAGGGTTATATAGAATGTAGGGAACACCCAAGACTTGCGCCGGACGTCCGCTGTCATGTGTTTGCGTTAGTGACGGCGCGACGAGGAGGACCGACCACCAGGTAGGCGAGAGAGCAAACGGCCCCTCGTGGAGAGCTTTTTTGGGGGATGTTTGTTGTAGTTCTTGGGCGTTCTTGGGTACTCAAACAACAATGGACTGCTGCGCGCTATCACGGCCGGCGGGCTGAAGGAGGCTGATTTCTGCCTGTCTGGTGGTGGTCCGAGTAGGAACCACAAGACGGGGCCGGCCCGTCCGCAAGATATTTCTGAGCCCCCGGACAGACGGCTGAGTGTGGTCTCGGTCATGCCATGCGGTCGGGGCTGGTCTGGTCTCTGCCCCGCTGGACCGACTCTGAGCCGCCCTGAGGAGCACTCAGAGTCTCCACTGATGAACACGATGATGACGGAGCAGAGCGGAGAAGCGGATGGAAACGTCTTGCGTTTCAACAACACAACTACTATATTCGCCGACTGCTGCTGCCAGCCGATCAAACAGACACATCGCCGGACGTCAACTTATTCAGTGAAGTAGCAAAGCCTCTGAATCCAATGACGAGGGGCTTTACTCGAGGATGTGCTCATCATCATAACCGTGGTGAGCCTGAGCGGACGCACACTCGTGCCCAAACTGATGCCAAAAGCGCCTGTCCTGCGGTTTGGTGAGCCGCGGCCGGGCCCAGCCCGAGGTGATTCGTCACTGTGATGTGATGTGCGGCGGGACGAGCCCGGACCTCGAGCCGAGCCGAGCCGGGCGGAGCCGGGTGATTGAACACGCAGCCCTGCCTTATGTATCAAGTGGACGCTTCTTTCACTCCGGAGCAGCAGCCCAGCGCCAACAGCTTTTCTTTTCCCTCCGGTATAATCAGCTTCTTTTGACTGCATCTGATATGAAGGGGAGTTGGGTTTCAAGCCCCCCCGCCTGCCGGCCGGGGCCGCCCGCTGCTGCACGCATCGCCGAGGGTTATAATACTCTCTGGAGATGATTATTGCGCGTTTCTGACCAATCGCTTTCAATCGATGGCTGGGCAAGGAAAAAGTCGTTGCATCGTCAATTTTTGTTGTACGCCTCGGATTTTCCGTGCAGGCGAATGGTCGACGGTCAGGCGAGGCTAAAGGGGAACGCAAACAGCGCGCAAAGGCCCTCGTCGCTCAGCACTTGCTCCGCCGAGTGGAATTAACTCGGCGCGCGGACGGAATATTGTTAACAGTGTGGTCCAACAAGGCATTCGTTTTAGAGTTTAATGCTGCGTAATGTGAACGCAGATACAAGCGACCATTTTACGGCTTGTACGATTCTCCGGCCAGGCCCAGGCCCGTCGTCTTGTCGTCCCGATGGGAGGGGGTGCAGCGCGTTCTGTGTGGCCTGGCCCGCCGTGGCGCCGGGCCGGAGACACAATCCCCGGGCCACCTTTCATCCTCGGCGTTTGTCGTAACTTTATCCAGCAGCCCCGCTGCACGTTTAAAAGTAGGTAACACCGCACCACGAAATCTGAGTAATACTTTTCCTCTAGATCCAAAGTGGCCTTTTTATTTTCTCCAGGAGGCCGACATGCCCCCTTTCCCGTCTCCAGTCCGACAGCCCGTTCGTTAGCGCTGCTTGCTACTTTGTTTCAGCTCCACCCACCCTCATCGCTCTCCCGGAGCACGTCGAGCCAATCCGACCGGACTTAGCGTTCGTCGTGAGATCAACTCCCACCCAAATGTTCTCTGCTCCCCCACAGCATTTTCTTTTGCGCTCCCCCCTCTCGTGTTACTTCTGTGTAACCTCGGTATAGTAGTTTATAATTCTTTTCAAAGAAGGTTTAAACCGGTTTAAAGTGATGCATTATTGATTTCACCGAGCCAACCCATCCGTGATCTATTACTACTCCGAGGCGGACACAACGCCGCTCCACGCGAGCGGGTATCGGTTCTGTTTGGCGCTTCCGCGAGCTCCGGATAAATCGCCGGTCAGCATAAATCAAAGGGGAAGGGAGGGAGGGGGGGAGGTGCCGGTGCCGCAGAGGGGTTGTGGGGGGCGCGGGGGATGTGAGGTATAGCAGGGATGAAGGCTTTGATGATGAACCCCCAGAGATAAAACGAAACACAATGGCGCCCGGGTGGCGTTGAAGGGGGACATAAATACTGGTCGCCCGGGTACCCGCCGCTGGCCCGCCGTGCGGTACATATCCGCTTTGAGTAATCTCCCGCCGCGATGCGCTATCGACTCACCGCGCGTTACGAGCTGTAACGGGCGCGGCGGTGTCGCGTCCATTTGTAGCGGACTCTGTCAAACACCCCTCCCCTCAGGGGCGCCTTGGCCGATGACAAAAGCTTGTGTTTGCATTGATAAACTGAGTGTGCAACTGCTCAACACAACACTTCACTGATAAACCAAGTGTACAACTGCTCAACACTTGCAAGTGTACAACCACAAGTTCAATACTTGCAAGTGTTCAATTCAGTAGTAGTACACTTGCAAGTGTTCAACTCGGTATTTGTGCACTTGTAAGTGTTCAACTCTCCTGTTGTACACTTCACTAGATCGGGTGCTTACTATGAGGGAAGTGTTCAACAGAGGAGTTGCACACTTACAAGTGCACAAATACCGAGTTGAACACTTGCAAGTGTACTACATCTAAATTGAACACTTGCAAGTCCTAAGCTTGCGGTTGCACACTTACAAGTGTTGAGCAGTTGAACACTTGGTTTATCAGTGTTGTGAGTGTGCAAATGTAAGGTGAACACTTGAGAGTGTTCCACTTCGTAGTGGTATGCATACACTTCTTGTGTGTTGCAAGTGTAAAACTCCGCTGTTGAGCACTTACCACACAGTGAGCGTACAATCTAAGGAATAGTAGTGTTAAACCGAAAGTTGCACTCTTACTTACAAGCGCAAAGCTACCGAGTTGAACACGACTTGTAATTGCAATGAATACTGTGTAAGTGTGCAACTGCAAGTTGGATACTTCAGTATTCATTGCAATTGCAAGTCTTTTTCAACTCGGTAGCTGCGCGCTTTCAAGTAAGTGTAACTTGGTTCATCAGTTTGTACTTGTGCCGAGCTGTGTACAGCGCGACCGGAACCACAAGCAGGCGTGCCGATTGTGACAGGACGTGGCGAGGCGTGGTGGCGCGCCGTGACGGGGAGCGGCGCGATCTTGAGTAAACGCACGCCTGGGCTGACGCCGCCGCCGCCGCTGCTGTGGCGGCCGCCGCGGCAGCTGCAACAACAACCTGGGCCTTCCCTCCTCCTTGCCCCGTCCTGGCCGGCGGCCAGCGCAGAGAGAGGATCCGTCACCCACGAGGTGAGGCGCTAACGCTGGCTAACGCTTCCGCTCCGTGACGGCGCCGGCCGGCAGCCCCGCGGCAGCCCAGCCATGCCCGCGGCAGGAAGCATCAAATGGTCATTGTAACATAACGCCGCGCCCGCCGCGCCAGCAGCGCGAGCCCGTCACCTGCACGCGGGCAGGTGACTTATGTGGCAGGAAAAGAAATGAAACAGAACAAAGAAGCGAAAAAAAAAAACAACTACTACTACAAAAAAAATGGCACGAGCATTGTTTTCTAAACCTCTAACTCAACTAATTAAAGTTCAACAATTCAAGAAAAACAATTCCAAACTTGGTAATCACATTTCTATTCTTACCCCTTTTCTGTTTGTAGCTGTTGCTCATCGATGCGTTATAGTGGATTAACTTCAAAGTAGGATTTAAAAACGATGCGTTTGGCAATGTACAGTTGTTTTGTACGACGCAATAACTTCTTTGAGAAGGAGAACGTGACGGATTTGTTCGGGCCGAGGAAGTAATCCGGCCGCGGGCCCCGGGCCCATTGTCACGTCAGCGATATTTGTACTACTGCGAAATCGATGTGTGTGTGTGTGTGTGTGTGTGAAAGAAAGGGCATGAGGAGGGAGGGCGGGGGGATCCGGGCGTTCTGTGTATACCTCAGCATGACGTCACGACACTGCAGCGACGTACAGTGAATCTCAGCAAACTTTTTAAAATTCATAGCTTTTCTTTTTAAATTATTTCATAGCTTTTTTAATAGGTCAGTATGAAGAAATTTTTCCGTACTAGTGAATTAAAAATGCGCAAGCGCGGTACTCTTCTTGTTAGAAATACGTATGCTTCTGACAATTTACTGCCCATTTTGCTGTTGGATCACTTTCTCGTTTGGCATTTTGGCGAACGAAATTTTCTTTACATAATTTGCTTCACAAAACTTGGTAAATAAAAACTTTTTTAAAAACCTTTTTGCTGTTTTGTTTTGTTCGAGATTTTTTGGCTAGTCCTTTGAACAGGAACAGCTAGAGGGAAGCCCAAAAAGATTTGGATGTTTGGTTTCCTTGCGTCGTGTCGTCCGCGTTCGCTATCGATTTCGAAAAGCGCTGAGCATCCCTCGTAACCCATTTAGAGTGAGAGGTGAGGACAAAGGACAGGGGGCGAACAGAAGGGAAAGGGGAGGGAGAAAAGGAGGCCGTCCGTCCGCCGTCCGTGGCGCGTAATCCTGAATAATTCAAGAAATATGCACACCTACACGAAAATCCCAACCCTTTCCGGACCATAGGCCCCTGCTTGGCCGAGGGTTTAATTGGGTCTGCCTCGACGTGAAAAAATTAACGCCCCTCTTTCCTCTGGCTCGGCCTGGCAGCTTCGTTATAGATCGAGCTGCGGCCCAGTAACTTTTTAATTGCCGTCTTCTCCACCCCCATCTGTTAATCCTCCCCCTTCCCTTTTCCCCTTTCCCTCCATCCCACACGCCGCCGTATAGCGGCCGTATGTGTGTTTCTGGCTCAGATTTGTGTCCTTCATTATCAGAGCGTTTCCGACAGGCCGAAAGTAAAACGACTTTTATAAGAGAGCCGTCTCTGTCTGTGACACTCGGCGGGGCGTGGCGGCCCGCGGCTCGTCGCCTATAGCGTTTTTGAGGTGTGGCGGCGGAGGGCGCGCACGGCAGCAGGTGCGGTGCGGTGGGGAGTGTAGCAACGCCGCGCCAACTTCTTCCCCTCTCCGACGGGAGGAAGAGTGAACTCGCCGCTCAGGTGTAATACTTGGCAATGGAAATGCGATGTTAATTCTTTCGGGTGATAACAAGCTGTGGTTTTGTTGGCCAGAGAGGAGAAACGGCTTTGCACTTGGGTTGTGCGCGCAGGGGGAGAGGGGGTTGGGGCGTGGGAAGGGGGAAGGGGGAGGAAGCAGAAGTGATGCGATTTGATAGGATCGAGTTGGGGAGCGAATGGAATGAATGAAATGCGCGGTTTGGTTTGGTCCCTTGCCAGAAAGCGTCACGACCTACCGAATGAATATTTGTGTGCGTGCGAGGAGAGTGGGAAAAAACAGAGAGAGAGAGAGAGAGAGAGAGAGAGGTGGGGGGGGGGGGCATGTGAGTGAGGGAGCGTCCGAAGCTGGTTCCAATCATTTCCGTAACGATAAGGCATCGGCCGGTTCGAGAGCACTTATAAATTTTTCATCCCGGTCGCTTTCGATGAGCTTGAGGGCATTTTCCTCGCATTCGTCTCGGCAAACACGTTGGCTGATACAATCAACCCCACTCTATTACACAGGGAAGAGGCGCTTTTTGTGTCCCAAAAGTGTATGCAGCACGGATTGCAACAAAGTCTCCGCCTGAAAGCTTTTGTGGTATTGTTATTGTATACCAGGGAGAGGGCTTAAAAAATAAAACAATGGATTGTTGAATGCACGTTGAGACAATGGCTGTATTGGTGGAGACCTACCATTGTGTCCGACGCCTGCTCATAATCAGTCTGCTCAAACAAATTCCTGGGCCCTCGCAAGCATTTTTCGCAATTTTGAAAGCAGCGGCAGCAGGTTTTCGTTTGTTTCCCAGGTGCGTGTGTCCGGGGACCGGGAGAGACCAACCCTTTCATCACAGAGCCCCTTTTCAGCAGCACTCTCAACATTTTCTTAGTGCGTGACATCTTTCCGCGCACCGCGCACCCTTCCCAAGTGTCAGAATAGTGTCACACTCCTCGAGAGTGCGTCGGACGTAACCAGGCAGGCTGCATTCGAGACGCGTTTCGCCGTCGTTGCTGCTCGGGGGAATGCGTGGCGGGCTAAAGTCACGCATCTACGATGTGCGGCACGTCGGCACGTCCCAGTTACGGACGGCCGGGCTGTGGCGCGTCAAACTTGCCGTCAGTTGGCTCCGAGCGAGAATGGCGAGGCTCTTCTTTAGGCTTCCCTCGAATTCACGTGGGGTTTGCTCAATGCCTTTCATTTACTCAGCCGGTTCTCCTCCTGTGACGCCGCGCCCGGGGACTTCTTGTGAACCTGTCTTCTTTTTATTATTATTTTCAATCCCGCATCTGAATGACACCATTTTTGCGGCCGAGAATGCTGCCGCTGAATCTTGCCATTATTTGCGGACCGCCGCGGAAAAGTCTTTCCGTCCTGTTGTGTTTTTCGCCCCGCGCGCAGCGCCGCGCATTTTGTTCTGTGGACATTAATAACTGACTCAAAAATGACGAGCAATTAAATCGAGAGGAGTGCCACTTGGAGACTTACTCGTTGATTTGATCGTACCGATTTGCATATCCAAGTCCCTAACCCCAGGCAACGTCTGGGGTGAGTCGGGGTACCCTCTCTGCTGCGCCTCCACTTGTTTCCTTTTTCCGTTTTCCCCCTTTTCTTATCTTCCCCCCTTTCTGGGCGTGTCGTGGCACCGGGGCCGGGGCCTCGCGCTGGAAAAGAATTGATGGTCGCCATACTCCTCGCTCCAGGGACTTTTATCGAGCGGCTGAATGAGCCGGACCCGCGCCCCTAGATCCACGGGGTAGCGTCGAGCGAGCGAGCCTCGTGCTTTTCTCTCTCTTTTTCCTCCCCCCTCCTTCCCTCCCTTTCTCCCTAAGACTGCTCCTGCCTGGTTTCTTATTTTTCCGGACTGGCCGTTCAATCAACTGTCCAGTGCCATTGAACCTGGCGTGCATCAGCCAGCCCACCCTCCGCCCCCCCCCCCGCACTTTTCCTCGGCCAAAAGGCGGAACTAGAGCACCGCCGAGAGTTAACTGGGGCGAAAATTGGAGTGTGTTGAAGCCCTACGTACTAGGGTGCCTGCCGCGCGGCACCAACACCACCAGAAGTAGTGGAAGGCCACGCCGAGGGCGGTCTTGTCAAAGAACGACGACGGGCACGGCCTTTGGGGTTTTCTGCCCTGTCTGCGCTGCCCGCCCTGACCCTTCCCCGGGAGCGCGTCGTTTCTACGACCCGCGTTTCTACGACCTGGCGATTTCGGACCGACCCAAAACCATTTGTCCGACCTACATTTTCTACGACCTCTTTTTCTACGACCTACATTTTCTACGACCTACCTTTTCTACGACCTACATTTTCCTATATTTTCTACTTCGCAAATGGATGAAGCGCGATTCAATACAGACGAGCACAACATAGTGCGTGCCACAGCGCGTTGCTCCAACGTGACGCCGCGGCCGTGACGAGGGGCGCAATATGTCCTCCGTGACGGAGAC
>NW_026267313.1:16678-18655 GCF_000697945.3 Frankliniella occidentalis | reverse complement strand
GGGGGGGTGACATCTTCCGTGACATCACAAACTATTGTTATCTCTGTCAGAAGGTGGAGAGGAGGGAGTGGGGCTGAGAAACAATGGGATATCTCGCTCGGCTCGGCCCCGGAGGAGGGGAGGGGCGCAGCGGCGGCGGCGGCGACGCGAGCGTGCCGGTGAAGATGGAAGTACGGGGGAAAATAAAGGAGACAGATAGAGCCGCTCGCGCTTTAGGCCCAGCCCCGTGGGCCAGAGGGCGGGGCGCGCGCGGGGCAGGGGGTCCGACCCGACCGGGCCCCCGGCCCCGCATTCATAGCTGTTTGTTCGACATTGTTCGCGAACAATCAGATAACCCCCGGGCCCTTTGTTCGGCGGCCAGAAGGCGTGTTCAAGTTTTCAGGCAGGAAAATCGCACAGCCGCGCCCCTGCTGCTCACAACTGCTCACCGGGCGCGCGGACTTGGATGCGGCGCACCTCCTTCAAGCACCAGTGGAGGCGAAAGGCTCCACGTGACGCACAGCCGTCTCTCGCACCGAATGCCACTCGCCGTCACTACGTTCGATGATTCGTTCGTCGCCTTTCACCTTTACCGAAAGACAGCAGCGAGTTTGTACGGCTCGGGACGTACGATTTACGACACAATGCTGCTTCCGCTGCGTGTACGCCACGCCACGCCCTGCACCTCATGGACGAGCAGACGCAGTATGCAGCACTACGTCGTCTGTTCGACCGTGAAGCCTTCGGCTTTGAATGGGGTGTAGCAAATGAAACTTGAAGGACACCACCCAGGTCCCTTTTATATGAAATTTTATTTGTGCTCTCGTGTGTGTGTGTGTGTGCGTGGAGCTTGTTGGTGTGTGCGTGCGAACTGGAGCCGCCACCCTCTCCTGCACCCCCATAGCATCCACCTCCTTGCGTCTCATCTGACCCGCTTTTGTTGACGACACACGTGTAACACGGTGCATTGATCTCAAACTGTGTATTATGGACCGGTTTTTGCCTTCTCTTAAATGCGTTTCAAGCATTTAGTTTACTTCGGGGGGGCCGACGCATACATACCTCGTCCATAATTTTTCAAACAAACACGACCAGTCGGTCGCCTGCGCTGGTCATACAACTATGGCCGGGGGACTAGGCTTACTTTATTACTCGGTGCACGTTGAGAATGTTGAACATCAGCATCGTCGTGAACTTATCTCCGTCTCTCTCTCTCGCCCCCTCTCGCTCGCTCCTTGGCCGCTGAACACGCTCCTTGAAGCTCGGGTCATTACCCCGAATTTGTGTCAAGTCGCTTTTGTGCAGGCTCTCTAGTGTGTGAGGCAGGCCAGTAGTGCTTGTGTCCCTGCCTCTCTCCTCCTTCCCTTCTCGCGCTGCTTCGCCTTTAGTCTTTCTTCACCCTGGAGGACTTTTTGTTTCGCCCCCTCCCTTCCGCCCCATACTGACTGCTGCTGTTGGCTGTGCTCTCCTCAGCTTTTCACACCGCCATGCTGCTATTTTAAATAAGAAATTTTCGTCAGCAACTCTCGGTGAAGCAGAACTGCGCTCGGCATGCGTCCACGGGTGCGGCGGCTGTAGGGATTATACACAGGCGGCGAACACAAATGGGTGCTTCTTTTTTCCAGGCGAGCCTGCTTGCATCGCAAAGCGATTTCACGAAGCGTTATTTCGCAGCGGAGCCCGCGGTCCGAACAGGATTTCCTTTTTACCAGAACGCCGGCGGCGGCCCCCTCCCCCTCCCACCCATTCGCCCAAATGGCACGCCGTTTCTCGCCCCTTTGTTGTTGTCTGGCTGTGTACGAAACCCTTAGGGTCGTAGTTTAATTACATGCCAAATGACTCCGTTGCACTCTGGGGCCGCGTGCGGAAAGACCCCGGCGGTGCGGGACTCGTTTCGGACGCGGCCGCCACACGGACCTCCTCTTTCTACTCGTCTCTCCCTTTACACCCCTTTATTCCCCACTCGCCATTGTCCAGCCTCGTTCAACTTGCCCCCCC
>NW_026267313.1:8396-12575 GCF_000697945.3 Frankliniella occidentalis | reverse complement strand
CCCCCCTGCCGCGGGAGCGCCTCTCCCGGGGGCCGTTGCACTCAGCCCCGTGGATTTCATTCCATACGCACTCCGCCTGCCTCTGGTCTTGTTTATTCCCTTGGAGCTCATCTCTGCGGGGGCATATGCTATGTGCCGCACGGGAGCAGCGCGTTGTTGTCATGGCGACGGGGAGGCTGCGCCTGTCGCCTACTGCGCTGCCGCTGGACCTCCCGCTGCCGCCGCCGGGCGCCGGCATCAATCGCGTGTGGCGGCGGCGGCGGCGTCCGAGGTGGAGGAGGCAAGTGAAGCGAGATGGAAGGGTGAGGCAGGCGGGACGGTTTGATGAGGGAGGGGCTCTCGTCACCACCTGCGTGCGCCGAGCTCGCGAGTCGGCGGGGAAGCGTCAGCCACGGGGAGTGGTATTTGACTCGGCGACGTGCGGGCCGCCTGCCACGGGGAGGGCCGTGTCAGCTTAAAGGGGGGGGGGGGGGGCAAAGGGCGTAACTGCCCGCACATTACGAGCGCCACGACTGCAGTTCTGCGAACACATAGTCGGAGGAGAGGCAAAGCCGAGGCGTTATATGGCAGGGTGTGCCACGCCCCTGGTTGCCTACGGCGCCTGGGCCCCTCCCTTGTGGTCCTGGACGACGTGCCAGACACACACGGGGGGCCCCGCGCGCCGCGCGCGCCGCTATCTTTGGCCCGAGTGAAGTCAGCGACACAGCACACCTACCTTTTCAACGAGGCTGAACGAACAGGTGACAAGGTTATTTTTGCACGGCGGTGGCTGCGGTGGTGTTGCCCGGCGGGGGCAGCCGCAGCAGCCGTGGTCGTGGTGGCCGAGGAGGAGACACAGCGCAGAGCACCCGGCTACTATCCTCGTCCACCTCCTGACCCACAGCAGCAGCAGCAGGTCGGATTAAACGCAACCTCCCCCTACCCCAGACGTCTCCAGTTTTTAGCCTTGAGAAGGAGCAACAGCAGCTTCACCTTCGTGCGAGAATGAAGCAGGGGGCGCTGGCGGCGTGGTGGTGTAGTTTTACAGAGCCGTGGGAGGGAGCCGAGCCGGCCGGGTGGGCGGCGCTCATGGCGACGGTGGCGGTGTCCTGGCGGTGTCCGCTCGGCCGACATGCCGACATGGACACCCCCCGGCGCACGTAATGTCACCGGAGCGATGCGCGACGTCGTCTCGCAGGAGAGGAGGATACCCTTACCCGCCGCCACATACCGGCGCGCCAGGCCCCGGCGCGCTGCCGCCGCCGCTGCTGCGGTCTCCCCGGAGGGGGTGCTTCCCCTCCTCCTCTGATGTATGCGAGATGTGGAGCTGACGTGCAGGCGTTTTGGGGCCGTGCGTCGTCGTATCGGCCGCATGTCGTATTCCGATGGCCCGAATGTCTCCCTTACCCACCGGGGAGCAGGGGGGAGGCCTGGGAAGGTCATTATGTCGCGCTCACCGGCTGGAACTGGCTGGAACTGGGCTCTGGGACTAAGCACCCCTCGTTCCCTTTCCCCCCTTTGCTCGCGCAGCAGCAGCAGCTCTTGCGCCGTTTCCTTTCTCTGCCTTCAGGCGTGGAATGGGTGGGTGACCACGGGTCAGCCTATTCCGCGAGCTTTTGTTTTATGACGACTCGTTCCGCCAGAGAGAGAGAGAGAGAGAGAGAGAGATGGGTTTGGAAGACGATATGATCCCAGAGGGTGAATTCCGTGCTCGGAGGGGGCCGGGCTGGGAGAGGAAGGTCATCCACTGGTCTCCCCTTCCTACCCTGTTTTCATTTCCATCCCTCTCGCCGTACCATTTTTTTCCAACAACCCCGCTGTGTGTGTGTGTGTGTGTGTGTGTGCTCGAGCACCCCGCACTCCCCCTCTCTTTTCTCAGTCCGATGCGGCGTCATACGTTATACACATTAATTTCGCATTGTGAGATGCGGACCGGAGACTTGGCTGACACCCGCGCCATATAGCGAGCAGCGGCAGCAGCAGCGCTTCAATGCAACGGCTTTATATGAGAAATTCAATGCCGCCCGACTGCGATACTCTTTTTACGAAATAAAACTCTTGCAGTGGTGCTTTGCGCGCTTGCGGACCAGCCCCATCTGGCAGCGCCCCGACTGCAGCACACAAAGGAGCGCTGTGTGCCCAGCACGCTCACTCTGAACTGTTAAGTCAAACAGGACGTTGGAGCTCCGACGTGGACGTGGACGGACGTCAAGAGTCATCCTGCAAGACCTTGTCCTCCCGCCGCGCCGCGCGCCCGAGTTTACAAAGATGGCCGAAGACTCGGCAAAGTTCTACAAGCGCCGAAGAATGAGCTCGTTCTTGTTTGGCGACGCACACACTTTCCGTCTGCCAGTGGACCTAACAACGACCAGGTTGTCTTAATGCTGCGGACCTCAAATCATCAGATGCCCATTTAACTTTCTGCACTCTAATGTGACGACCCGTGCGCTCTCTTGAAAAGAGGGTTGAAGTGCTGCTGCTGCTGCTTGCTCAGGGCGAAGCAGGCGTTTTGTTAACCACGGGCGAAAACCTTTTATCCGGACGTGGCCTCAACAGACTGGACGCGAGGATGCTGACCACGACCGACCGAAGTAATTGGGCGTTTGGAGAGTGGGAGATGACTTGCATTGTGATCTCTCGGGGACCTTTTGGGCCGAGACGGGCTGGAACGGGCGCGCGGAGCGAGGCGTAGAGCTGCCTTTGGAATCGAACGTCATAATGAGGCAGCCAAGGATGTCCAAACACAACAGGGCCATATGGCGGCCAACCTCGACTTTTCACACAATTAGGAAGTCCTTGTGAACGCGGCCCACTGGTGCTGCCAGATGCATTAGTGTATGACAGATTTCTATGTACGCTCAACTGGCAGCAGCAGCGTCCCTTCTCTCTGTTATCTCGACAAACAACAAATCCCCTGTGCGCCTCCCTGTATGGCGCGTCTCTCTGCTGTGTTCCATTCATCGCAGGAGCAGCGACAGATAAACCCCAAACGGACGTCGCGACGGACGGGCCGACGGACGGCCCCGCCCCCAACAATGGCGGGCTGTTAAACAAACGAGCTGCAGTATGATAATGAAAGCAAATCTATCAAGGAGCCAGTGTGTGCGAGTGTGTGGAAAGTGGGGAAAAATAGCTCTGGCAGATATCCCCCTGGGCGGTAAGTGCGGCCGCACGACCCCTGCGGGAGCGGCGAGGCCTGCTGGCGCTGATGCTGCATGCAATTCGCAAGGCGTTTTGCAACAAAACTAACGGTCGCCGCGGAGACGCAACTTTCGCACTGAATGGTGGCGATTGTGGTGTGGTGGCGATCACCATCAGGCTCGTTGCCAAAAGGTGGAACGAACCATCATGATGCCACGCTCTTTCAGTCTGTACCAAGTTTGAAATCGCAACATTGGTGCGTGTGTACCTGGGGTTGTATGGGACCTCGCGATTTTCTCTGTGTCCCACATACAAAGCGGAAGATGCCGCGATGACTTTCTCAGAAATAGTTTTTTTTTTGGTCATCGGATTTGATCATGGGCTCTCGCGCGGTGACACTCGGTCACTTTATAGCTGTCCTTGTTCGCGGCACAATGTTTGGCATTCCAAGCGAAGTGGCCGGCCCAGCCCTGTAGCCGACTCGCGTCTTTACGATGTTTTTGTGACGTGTTTTGACGACGTTCACAGGATTCGGGGAAAATGCGCCTCTGTCCGCCATTTTGAGAGAAATACACACACTAGTGCGTCCCGGGCCGTGTTTACGGCTGCGCAGACGGGCAATATCAGATTTCCCGGATAACAAAGTTGTCCGCGTCCGTCTTTAACTTGAACACGCCGGCTGTTGTGTGGAGGAGGGAACATTTCACCGCTCTCATCCGTTTCGAAACGCGGGCTTTGGCAACAAAGGGTAGGTGGTAGGAAGGGGGAGGGGCTGGTCCAACAGCAGGGCCTATTTCTAACATCGTGAGAACGACTTCTCTTCCTAACAAGTGCCAAACAGACCGCATTTGAAAGATTATCAACAGAACCATCGCTCAAATCTAAGGTCCTTTTTTGACCCTGACATGTTTTTGACAGCTTCCCCACTAACGTATTGAAGTTCAACGCTAAGGCTCGCGCAGTAATTTACGTTTCAAACCCTGCGCGATTGTCCGCAAAAGTTTTTTCTCCCTTTCTACTGCGGATCCTCTCTCCCAGCAGCATGTAACAAGGGGTGGG
>NW_026267313.1:0-6022 GCF_000697945.3 Frankliniella occidentalis | reverse complement strand
CATGGGATTGGTGTGTTGACTCATGATGCATATATGTACATAACTAAGAAACGGGTGTTCCCTACATGAGCCCTATGCCATGTGCCGGAAATCCATCGGCGACGCATGTATGTAAAAGTCAGCCATACATGTCACCAAGAACTATATATGAAACATGTGAACGTCTGACGCATGTATGTTACCAAAACGTATGGCAAGTGCAGGCGACATACAAGTGTCATATGTTTCGTATGGTGTACATGTATGAAACATACCTGGGACTCACATGTGCCACATATGACAACGGTTTCACGGGTTCTTTTCCGTGCTCGAACTCTTTCGATAAATGACGCAGCCGTGCGGTGCGTGTCTTGGCTACAACACGTTTACTTGCTTTATTTTTTCCAAGTTTTTTATCTCCGTTGAAGCTCCGCTCTCTCTCTCTCTCTCTCTCTCTCTCTCTCTCTCTCTCTCTCTCTCTCTCTCTCTCTCTCTCTGTCTCTCTCTCGCTCTTTCTACACACGAAGAGAGCCTAGCGCGCGGCCTCCCCTGCTGTCACACTGCTGCACGGCGGCCACGCGGGACTAGTGTCCACAACGCTGAGTAAGGACAAAAGATAAAACCGCACGATTGATCACCTCCCTCGTCGTCTGCCGCTCTCCTCGCGATGGGCAGAAAACCCGTCCTTCTCGTTAGAGAGGATGACATTAAGTTGCGCTTGCTCTTGTATAGCGAATCCAGAAAGGATTGTAATCAATGAACGGCAGCGTTAGTTTGAAATGGCTTGGCACATAGAGACGCCAATCCTTCCCCGCCGTTGGCATAGCCTGGCATGGCCGCGCTGCTGCGCAAACTCCATTGACTGAGCCAAGGCATGTGATTGTGTGCACGATTCCTCCAGGCGAAACGGACGGGCCGACGGACGTCTGTGTGTGCTCTTGAATGGCAATGCTGGACTTGGAATAGAAAAGTAAACAGGGTACAGTACTCCTTCAGCCCACCAGCTTCTTCATCTCTGTTTTCCTTGTGCCCCTTCCCCATCCCCCCTCTGGTCCCGCACCTTACCACCACCAAAGCACCACCGCCACCACCACCGGGACAGATCCGCCCTGCCGCGCCATCAGCTGCGGTGTAGAGTTTGTAATCACAAACTCTCAAACCTTCACATTTATTCGCGGGGAGCCGGCGGCCGGCGGGCGGGCCCGGGAGCCCTTCCCGGGGTAATGAGCTGGCGCACACAATTTACTTGCATCACTCGCCGGCGATGGCGAAACCACATAGCGCAGAGGAAAAGCGATTCCAGGCGAGTCATAGAAGGCCAGGAGACATTATGCGCTCCGCTCCGGGTACGTCCCTCCTCCGGGCTGCACGCTCCAGTCCGGCAGAGTCTGCAGCCCGCAGTACGTTTATTTGCGGTTGCTTTTACAGCGCGGGAAAAATGGGTTCATTTCTTTTATTTTTTTTCCCGGCGAGCTAGGCTAGAAAATAGGACTTGCGCGCGCATGGCAGGAGCAGGTTGGATACGGCAACCGAGATGAATGGGATGAAGGAGGATGGAGATAGAGCATCGGGAGGCGGTCCTGCTGCTGACCGGCTGGTCACAGAGACAGAGGCTGCTCCTACTCCCCTCGCTCTGATACAAGCAGCTGAAATATATATCTTGGCAGAAGTTGGCCCTCCCGGCCCGGCCCCGCCTCTCTATCATTTGCATTGAGTGTGGCTCTGTCCTGTCTGCTGTCCCCCTATGCTAATGGTCTGTGCAATAAATATTGAGTAATTGCGTTTCTTTCCTAGTCGCAGTTCGAAATAGCATGCTGCGAGCAGCGCACACCGTGCTATTTTATTGTACTTTTTTTTCTTCATTTTTTCAGAAAAAAAGATTGGAGTGGGGAATGATTTGAAAGGCACGCAGGCAGCCTCTCTTTGACATTTCATCTATACAAATATGCCGTTGAAAAATCTGGCTCGTCAGAATTGAAAAAACAATAGCTGGCTTATGCAATCGAACGGTGTATATCTGGCGCGGTCTGGCGTCTGTCTGTGCCATTAGAAGGAGATGAGCTAGACCCAAGGACCTGACCCTTGCAATTACCCTTGGGTTACTATTGAAAACACCGAGAAACCACATGTTCAACTGCCTAACACCTGCAAGTGACCAACTGCGAGGTGAATTCTCAACGAAGTGTTCAACTCCGCAGTTACGTGCACGTTCTAGTGTTCATAACTCTGTAGCTTGCGCTTGTAAGTGAGTAACTTTTTTCTGTTGAACACCTTCCTCATACAATGTGCGTCGAATAAGGAAGTGTAGGGGACTTCATGCAATCTTCTTCAAGTTGACAACTACAGAGTTCAACATAATAATATCAAGTGCACAACTACCGAGTTAAACACACTATTCAACTTACTGTTGCTCACATACAGGCAGTGTTGAACAGTTGAACCACTGGAACACTATCAACGGACGCCTCCCGGGGGTAATGCTTGACGGCAAGTGTATTACAAACCCCAATCGCTCAGGACGGACGTGCGAGGCTAGAAAGCCCGGCTGGTCTCGCCTCTCGGGGATGCCTCGTGGCTCATTGGCTCATGGCTGTGCAGCGCGGCGGCCTCGCGCCATGAAGAAGAAGAATGTTGACCAACCTAATGGCGGGGAAGGCGTTACAGCTTCCCGAGCAAACGTTGGTTGATTAGCGCGGAGACGAGCGTGCCGCGCCTGTGCCTACACGCCACACAGTCGCGTCCATGAGCCTGCCCCATGGCTGCCGGGGGGATGACGTATCGCTTGCGGTCACCGGTCTGGCGTCACACACAAGCCCCGCTCCTCCTCGCTGCCGTGGCTCATGGACTTGGCCCGCTGGTGTTTCATGACAGCGCATCCCGTGTCTCATGGCTGCACTGTTAGGTGGATGAGGGGAGATATGATCGCTATATGAGGCACACCTGGTGTTGTGTTTGTGGTAAGGGGCCAATTTAGCGGGTGAAACGTGAAATCACACCGCGCCTTCGTGTCCGGGCGGTAAGTGCCTCTGCCGTGGGCCGGTGGTATACACTTCCCTGATTACTCGTACGTTTCTTATTTTTACCCGAGACGCTCGGAGGGTCGTTCCTCCAGACTTGCCCCGACTCGTGTTGCTGGAAGGAAGACCATCTCGCCGGAGACGCTCGTTTCGCCCTCGCCCTTTCAGTGACTGTGTCTGTGCCTCACTATGGAGGGTTGTGAGGAAAATGTCGTGTTTGTTATTTTTCGTCCGGATGCACACGGATGAGAGTTTGTCGCAGAAGGAGCGACGGACGACAGGAACTCGTCGTGCGGGAAGCACGTACGCTCAGTGTCTGTGGAATAGACAAGGACCGTTTTTATGATTTGGCACGTTTCGCCCGAGCTGAGCTACGGCTGTAGCACGCACATGTGTTATTTAGGGTGAGGGGTTGGTCTAGACGTAGACGTGCCTTAGGGGGTACCCCTATTCAGCACGGTGGGGTGGGCGGGTGCGGTTTCTGATAGGGGGTGGGGAAAGGAGAGAGAGAGGAAGGGAGGGGAGACAACAGAGGCTGTAACCACACCGGTGGCTGAATACTTCAACGTGGCGGGGTGTGGCGAGGCGTGGCCTGGCGTTTGGACATGCCTTAGCACGACCACGGCCACGTGGAACAGCGATAAATTTGGCGAAACATGCACCCAGCTGTGGGGCTGGGCCGGGCTGGCCAGCGCAGCCGTGTTGCGTGTCGCAGCGCCCTTTATATGGTGCGATACTGATGACGATGGTGCTGAGGGTCACGATGGCGGTGGCGTTGATGACGATGACTGCGACGTCAGGAACACGCGGCGTTGATGGTGGTGGTTGGGTGCATTTACTTCCGACGGGGTGATAAGAAATATCCCTTTCTAATGACCATGGGGTGATGCGCGCTACGCGCGTGGTCGAAGATGATTAAAGGGACGACGGGTGGATGGATAGATGACTGGTTCGGCCGTCTGCTTTCAATCCTGCGATTATAGGATAACGTTTCTTTTTGTTGTTGTGCCATGAGTGTTCGGGACGATTTAGATTCGTTACTTTGGACTTTGGACCAGGATAAACTTGTGCCCCCTCATTTTTTTTATCCCTTTCTTTCTTTCTCTCTTACAGACGCGTCCCGCACGCCGCGGCTACGTGCTACGTACGTATCACGTCTGCCCGTGTAAGTATACTGCGCATCGGTGTGGTGGGAGTGGAAATCCAGCAACCATAATAATATCCGTGAGGTGACGCGACGTACAAGCCTGAACCCTTCAGCACAATAGTGCATGATGATGATACATTTTTCTACAGGATGTATTTCTACTTCCAGGATAAATTTCCATTTGTTGTTTAAAAATTTCAGGTAGAACTATGGATCATCCAGCTATATGGACTGTGTTCGCGGGCAGGTTTCTGAGAGTGTAGAGGGGCTGTAGTTCGGCCCCATGGGGGACGTGTGCGGCGTCCCGTACCGCCCCCTCTGTGACGGGCCGCCTTTGTGACTGGAACAAAACAATAATCTGATGGCGCGGCACGAATACTGTCAACCAGAGAGGACTCGTCCAGGACACAGCCGTTGGTGCTCGTACCGCGCGCTCCAGACACAGCTGGTGGTGCTCGCACAGGACTGCTCGGTCCGGGACACAGCCAGGAGGAGTTCACAGTCGGCGGGGCAGAACCACCCCCCATGGGAGAGAAAAGTAAACACACTTAAATTTTAGATATAAGTCAGCAGCCCCACCCCGTCCCACCCCTGGGAAGTCATTTCTCCGAATGAGGCGCCGGGGCGTGCAGCCGGCTGGTGTCGAGGCTGGTGCCGGGGCTGGTGCTGCCGCAGGAGCCGGGCCGTGTCACCTCATATATGTGCCGGCGCGTCGGTGCCGCTTGTCAGCTTGGAATATGCCCTGGCGGTGAAAAACAGTCTGCTTGCGTCAGTTTTTATGGGCTTTCCATGCTTTCGCTGAACAGCCAGGGCCTGCTGGTGCTGGGAGCCCCGGACGTGGCCAGCTCAATACATCATCTCACCGCAGAGCAGGCGCAGCCCCCTCGGCCCCGACTGGTGGTGGTGGCGGTGGTGGCGACTGAAATTGGTGGAGTAGGGTGGACGTGGGCGCTCTCCCAGCTTGCTATAATTTTGTCCTACGATTTCGTTAGTGTCAAACTACGAGTCATTCATGGGCCCGGGGGCGTGCTGGGATTCGTTATGATTGCTCCCTCCCGCTCTCATCCCCCGCCCCCTCCCCGCCTCTACCCGCGTCATGGCGGAGTGACGTTTGGGGGCGAGGTCCCCGATGACGCCCCCCAGCAGGGTCCCGGGGGGCTGGGAGAGCGGAGCGCGACCCGCCGGGGGGAATTCTCTCTCCGCAGACCGCATCTCTTTTTAACAATTTATCGTTTCCTAGAGTTCGAAGGGAGAGGCATCATCTCAAGTTTGCGAATTTGCTCGTCTTTCAAGTTGACGTTTACGTGACGCTGGCCGTGGTGCGGGCGTGGCGCCGGCGCGCTCTCCTGAACATGCCCGCCCTGTTCTTCCCAACCCTCGCCCACTTAGCTCGGCGCCACGGCCCCAGAGCCCCGGGGCGACGTGCCGCTCCCGCCCCCCGGCGGCGACCGGTCGAGTCGGGGCGAGGCTGAGGAAGGAGGGACAGCAGCAGCACCAGCAGGTTTGCTCAAAAATTGGCGAGCATAGGTGCCATGGCCATGCTGCTTAACGACCGCCTGGCGTGCCGGCCCCGCTAATTGCACCCTTTAAAAACACGAGCTACGCGTCGGTCTCTTTTAGGACGGCGCGACTTGTATCTGTCGACCGACCGACCGACCGGGGGACGTAAAACTTGATTACGGCCGCTGCTAGATGAAATATAAACGCAGCCTTGGAGTAAAGGCGCGCGCAGGAGGTGCATGCCAAAATCAAATCGCAGCGCTCGCTCACATGCGGCTGCTGCGGTTTGTTTCGGAGCGAAAGGCAGCGGCAGAGTGGCGGCTGTCCCGGGCCCCGTGTCTCGTGGCCGCGCGTGGCGGGGTGCGGCGGGGCGGGGCGG
>NW_026267312.1:509405-510868 GCF_000697945.3 Frankliniella occidentalis | reverse complement strand
ACTCGAGGTGGAGGGTAGGAGGTTATGGCTGCTCGTCTGCTCCTAGCCTCGCACATGTCGATTTCGGGACTCGCGGCGCCCAGGGAACTCTCAAGCGCTCTGATTGGCTGCCGCTCGACAGCTCTGCGCACCTCTCACAGGAGGGCCACTATAGCGCGGCCTACTCGGCTCGGGGCTCGGGCCCCGTTTGGGGCTCGGCTCGGGGCTCGGTTCGGAACTCCGCTCGCCTCAGCAGCGCAACGCGTGGCGTGGCGTGGCTGACGCGACGGCGGCTGGCGGCGAGCGACTGGCGACTGGCGACGTACGCCAGCCGCCTCACGGCCCCGCCTAGCAGGCCCAGCCCAATACGTATATGAGCTTTCTTCTGGTTCTCTTTAATATTTCTTAATCGAGAGTAAAAGCAATGACACCTTACATTACTCATGTATAGTTATATGTATGTTAAGTGTAAGTAAGTTTAAGTTTGTAAGGTATCATCTGCTAAAAATTCGACGCATGATGATTTCCGATGGAAAGGTAAAGTTCGCATTGAAACCATATTATTCGCGATATTTTTATGGCGTCGTTACTGTACCTTGGTGAAGGGTGCGGAGCAAACACTGTGAGACTACAAATAATGTGACACACATGCTGGCTGTCGCGTCCCCAATGCGTGTCCCGTTTGTCGTCCTGCAGAGCATATAGTCCCCCACAATGCCTCCTCCTCCTCCTCCTCGGACGATTACAGTGGTGAGTCAGTGGCTTCTGTTTGGGCCCGCGTCGCCGGCGCCAAAGGGACTTTCACCCGTAATGCCGGGGCGGGGCGGAGGCCGGGGCTTGACGACGTAGGCGCGAAGGTGCCGCTCGCGAGATAAAGGCTAGAGAGGTTGACGTGCTCGCGACTCGCCGGTGACGGGGCCGGCGGCGGCACACTCCAGGAGGAGCCTCCCATTGTGCCTGCACCTGCCCCCTGTGTCGTACTCTCGGACCCCATCGTGCAAACTCACTCGGCACTGTCAAACCTACAGGATTTCAACTTTCGTGAACAATATTTTATGTCAATTTTCCAAGAACTTTATCATTAACTACTTATGTATTCCATGTCCTTTTTAAAAAAAAGAAATTAAAATATTTCATTTTTCTTGAAAATGTTCGGGAAAAGTCTCCAATTTTCGGAAAAGTTTTGGACTTTCAACTTCCTATTCAAATCTCGGGCGGTGACGATGCGCCGCCAGTATTCCTCGTCGGGACACGAACCATAAGCCCCTTCTTGATTATTGTTTCCCGTGAGCTGGGGGAGCTGGGTTACGCTCAACGAGGATATTTTTTTGCACTCGGCATACTGCTGTCAGTCACATTTCAGGCCGTGCGTGACGTTATCTCAAAAAGGAACTTTGGTGACAAAACATAGAAACGAGCAGCTTCTCATCCACGTGGGTCCTGTACTTAAATCAAAATCTAAATTATTCTAAGAAATTGTCTAA
>NW_026267312.1:507739-508935 GCF_000697945.3 Frankliniella occidentalis | reverse complement strand
CTTCCAAACGGGCCTGTCGAGGTATGCAACAAGAAATGAAATTACATGGAAATCGTTTAAGTAATCGTACCCGTATCAATATAAATCACAATCATAAAAAGATTATTTAAAAACAAAAATAGATTTTGTCCACAGAAATGAAGTATTTTATTGGTATAAAGAAGACCAGGAAGAGCAAGCCAGAACATAACAAGCCTTCACTTGTTTTTCGGAAATCGTCTGCTAAAACAATTGCAAAGCAGTCTATTTCATTTCCGAAAAACAGTTGAAGGCTTGTTGGCTGAGCGATAGCGAAGCCTATTACTCCAGTGATGATCAAAAAGTTTCGCGTCTGTTTGTTTGTTTGTCTGTCTGTCTGTCTGTTCGCACGATAACTCGAGAACGGTTTGAGGTAGAAGGCTCAAATTTTTATTGTAACTTTGCTTCATAAAAAGGAAGAACTGTATTGATTTTGAGCCCTCTGGCTCAAAAATTGACGTGTCAAAAAAATCAAAAACAAAGAGCCCAAAACATTTCTTTTAAAAATATTTTTTAAACATCATTCCTAAAAGGAACTCGTGAAAGTAGAGTCCTTTGGACCAAAATTTTGTCCGTTTGGCTCTATCTCTAACCGTTTGGGCACCAGAGGGCGTTTTTTACACGAAAATCACCCTAAAACATTTTAATGTTTTTACTCAGATATTTTATGGTATCCGGTGGGGTAACTCGTCAAAGTAAAACCCCAAGGCACAAAATTTGTGACTTTTGGGGCCAAAGGCCTATTTACGACCGTGCCTTTTGCCCGACTCCGGTGTCAGCGCCGCAGGCCTAGGTAGATGTATGCCAGGCGGTATGTAAGGATTACACAATCATCTGTACACCGGATTACGCGAGTGGTGGCCCCCTCGTGTGCAGTACTGAATACAGTTTGATTTTCAGAGTTTCATTGGATGCAATATTGAAACCATTTGCTTAGGATATGCCTCAATCGACGGCGGCGTTTCGACAGCCGTCAATGCCGCGCTCACCACTCAAGAATCCTTCCGCATCTCGTTTCGCGACCTTTTTGATCTCAATCAAAGCCACAGCAGCACAACATGCAGTTAAGTACAGTGCGTAAATACAGCTAGTACTACTAATGTGTAGTTACAGTATGGAGAGCCCGTTACCGCCCCCTTCCAGGAGAAGTAGGAGGAGGAGGACAGGGATGAGGGGGG
>NW_026267312.1:500679-501274 GCF_000697945.3 Frankliniella occidentalis | reverse complement strand
CCCTCCAGGTCCCTCCAGGTCCCTCCAGGTCCCTCCAGGTCCCTCCAGGTCCCTCCAGGACCCTCCAGGCCCCACCAGGCCCATCCAGGCCCCAACAACCGAGCCCCCCCTCCCCCACCCCCTGCCGCGCCTGTCCGCCCCCTGGCTGCAGGCCTCCAAACGAGGTGATCGCCGACTACACGCATTCGTAGAGGTGAGTGAAGCTGCAAAACTCCACCCCTATGCGCGGAGGAGGGACGGGGCGCAGGGCCGAGCCAATCGTCAGAGATGAGCGTTTTCCTCCTCACGCCTCACCTCTCACCTGCAGGCGGTCAGCACGCAATCGCATACAATCACGCACCCAATCACACACTTTGATTATCCTGACACACTTTAGGACAGGAAAAGTTCGCACCCAGTCGTGTCGCAAGTAGGGTTGTTAACGTTAAAAATGAAATTTAACGCGTTACGTTTCGTTAACTTGATATTTGAGTTAACGTGAACGCGTTACGTTTCGCCAGTTGTGACAAAATTAACGCGTTACGTTTCGTTAAACGTCGTAACGTCGTTAACGTTGATGCAAAATAATAAAAAGAATGTAAAGTATTGAAAATTA
>NW_026267312.1:497742-498158 GCF_000697945.3 Frankliniella occidentalis | reverse complement strand
GTTGCAAAACGCACTTTTCCTGGACGGTTTTAAAGACTAGACGGTTTTAAAGACTAGATGGTTTTAAAGACTAGACGGTTTTTAAGACTAGACGGCTCTCAGACCAGACGGTTTTAAAGAGTTGACGGGCCTTACACTAGACGATTGTAATGAGTAGACGGTTTGAAAGACTAGACAGTTTAACAGACTAGACGGTTTTTAAGACTATTTGGTTCTGAGACTAGACTGTTTAAAAGAGTAGACGGGTCGTAGACTAGACGGTTCGCTAGCGTCCCATTAAAACAAACTTTTCTTTTTTTTTTGCGTACGAACGTCCGCACGTCACGCCTGGAATTGCCCCCCTGTCCTGTCCGCGCCCCGGCGGTCGGGCCGCTGCCTCGTGAAATGCGATTGGCTAAAAAAGAAAATGTGTGTCC
>NW_026267312.1:496641-497609 GCF_000697945.3 Frankliniella occidentalis | reverse complement strand
ACTCAGCCCGTGCTCCACGCGCACTATCCGCTCGCAGAGCTTGTGGTCCACCACGCCACGCGCCTGCTCTGCGGGTTGCTCCGATTATGGGTGATTATGACTGCTTCCCCTCTGCCCAGGATGTGAGGCGGCCCGGCTGCCTCCACTGCCGGGTCCCCTCCCGGGTCCCCTCCCGGGTCGCCATGGCGCCGCGAGGTCGGGAGGGTCGCGAGGGCCGCCGCACGCGCACCTCCCGGGCGGCCGGGGGCGCCCCGCTGCACCCCCCGATGCCCGAGGTCGCCGACGGGCCCGAGGCGCGCCCCGTCCTGCCCGCGCTGCTGGCCGCCGCCGGG
The DNA here is from genome assembly GCF_000697945.3 of Frankliniella occidentalis. Taxonomy (NCBI): domain Eukaryota; kingdom Metazoa; phylum Arthropoda; class Insecta; order Thysanoptera; family Thripidae; genus Frankliniella; species Frankliniella occidentalis. Next base: position 497,277 of record NW_026267312.1, on the reverse strand, counting down.
CCCACGCCGGACCTGGCGCTGCTGCCCCAGGCGGACATCGCCGGCCTCGAGTTCGACGGCGTGCAGGTGCACGACTCGGACCGCTTCGCCATGGGCATGGTCACCACGCTCCTGCTGCTGTGCGTCGCCTGCCTGGGCGGCTGCAGCGTCTACACGTGCCTGCGGGCCTGGAGCCGCTACCACGGTGAGTGCGTGTGGTAGTGGTGGTTGTGGTACTAGAAATGGTTGTGCTGGTGGTAGCCATTGTACTTGTGATGGTGATGGCGGTGGTAGTCATGGCACTAGTGGTGGAGGCATGAGACTAGTCTCATGGTGGAGGTGGGGTGGTGGAGGTGCACGCCACGAATGGCAAAGGTGAAACTGTGTGTTTGTTGGTTTCGGGCCTGTCTCACCAAGAGGGACCATCACGGGCCCCATAACATGCAGCATGTTATGGTGGTTATGGACGTGCACAACCATCGTGTGTCATGTCATAAAACCCCGCTGCTGGTCGGCGTCTTCCGCGCGCGGCGGGCCGTTGGTCCGGCCGGGTCGGCGGCCCGTGGTATGGGCCCGTGCGGCTGGACAAGGTCGGGGCAGCTCGGCAGCTCGGCGGGGGGTGCCGCCGCCGCTCCGCCCGCGCTGCAGGGGGCGAGG
>NW_026267312.1:488048-496591 GCF_000697945.3 Frankliniella occidentalis | reverse complement strand
CTTCCAAACGGGCCTGTCGAGGTATGCAACAAGAAATGAAATTACATGGAAATCGTTTAAGTAATCGTACCCGTATCAATATAAATCACAATCATTAAAAGATTTATTTAAAAACAAAAAAAGGATTGTGTCCTCAGAAATTAAAGTTTCTTTCATGGTGAGAGAATTGCGGCTTAAAGTGTAAAATGGTAGCCTTGCAGTTAAAACTGACTTATCTTTGTACTGAATACAGTGTGATTTCCAGAGTTTTATTGGATGCAATATTGAAACCATTTGCGTAGGATATGCCTCAATCGACGGCGGCGTTTCGACGGCCGTCAATGCCGCGCTCACCACTCAAAAATCCTTCCGCATCTCGTTTCGCGACTAGCGCGTTCCTTTCTGACCTCGATCAAAGCCACGCACAGCAGCAACGCGCACAACATGCAGTAAGTCCAGTGCGTGCGTACTACTAATGTGTAGTTATAGTATGGCGAGCCCGTTACCGCCCCCTTCCAGGAGAAGTAGGAGGAGAAGGACAGGGATGAGGGGGGAGGAGGAGGAGGGCAAGGAGGAGGTTGAGGACAGGAAGAAAGTGATGATGAGTAACCAGGTGCACACGCGACAGACGCGCGCCGGCCGCGTGCCCCGAGGTTGGGGGCAATGACAGCTGAGATTCTCTTTTCCCTCTCAGACATCATCGACTTCCTCCCGGAGGGGGCGGTGCCCTCCCGCCTCTCTCACCTGGGCTTCTGGACCGGAAGCAGAGGGGGAGGAGGAGGGGTTGAGCGGGGAGCACCGTTCAGCGTGCGGCCGGGAGGGCGGATGGTCCCGGTGCGCCGTGCGCGCGCCCCGCCACCACACCTCCCGTCTGCGGGCGGGGTTGCTCCCGAATGCTCCCGGCTACGCATGCTAGACCGTCCCAAAAAAATGCTGTTTTCAAAAAGTGCTCGGGACACATTGCCGCAGTAAACGGACTAACTAGTAGATACTAAAACGATTTTTTTCCGATTTTTTGAGTTGAATTTAGAGGTCGCGCATGAATTTTTAACGTTTTTTAACGCAAAAACTGCGTTTTTGGGGAAATTGGCGAGTTGCAGCTTCCTCTGGACGGTCCCACACTGTTCTGATTCTGCATACTGTTTCCCTCTATACCTCTTTCGCCCCTATCACTTTGCGGGGGTCCGAACCACATGCTTACTTCATTTTTATACCCCAAAAAAGGATTTATAATAACTTCAATTGCGTCTGTGAGGAGTACCTTAACTAGCAACGAACATTACACCAAAACAATAGAGTAATGTTGAATTCTTGCCGTCGGAGTCGGCGCTACGCGCTCTATCGGCCAAACGGCTATTTGTGGGATTTTCACATATTTTACGGCAATTTTTTTTTACTTTTGGTTTTAAACCTGTGTCATTTAAAATAGATGATGGGAAATAAACTAAACTGTACATTCTAACTGTACTGTTATTGCCCGCAGCAATAATGGTACACTGTTAAAAAATTGTTGAAAATTTAGAACACATTTGATGCAAAGTTTGCTAGCAACAAATGTTAATAAAACACAACATGTTTTAATCCAACAACATTCACAAAATTTTCTGAAACAATTTTTAATTTCAAAACAGTGGTCATTTACGTCTACCAGCACTATAAGTTTGTAATAACACAAACTTGTTGGTTCTGTTACGATATATCTGGCTACTATCAAACATTCCAACGGTTTTGTTGTAGTATTACAACATTGTGAAAAGTAGGGATCGTTGTTATGGACCACTACGGTCAAAATAGAAGGAACTTTGTCACATGCCAATGAAAACGAATGGTAGTGTTTTTTTAACAAGCTAGTCATCACAGAGACTATGATAATTTGACAACTTTTTTTAACTGTGTATGGCTCTGAACCACCGTTTTGGACTTTACTTTCTTCTCTTGGGGTATAATTTTACAGGGGTCAAAGTCTGTTTAGACACCCCGCAAAGTGATGGGGGCAAGAGAGGGATAGAGGGGAAGAGTGTGCGCTATCAGAATGATGAGGGAGCGTCCAGGGGAGGCTAGAACTCGCTAATTCGGGCAAAATCGCAGTTTTTGTGTTAAAAAACGTAAAAAATTCATGCGCGACCTCTAAATTCAACTCAAAAAATCGGGAAAAAATCGTTTTAGTATCTACTAGTCAGTCCGTTTACTGCGGCAATGTGTCCCGAGAACTTTTTGAAAACAGCATTTTTTTGGGACGGTCTAACGCATGCGAGTGTGGAAGTGTGTGTGTGCGTGCGTGTGTGTGCGTGTGTGCGTGCATGTGTGTGCGTGTGTGTGTGCGTGCGTGCGTGGGCCCGCGCCGAGCCGTCCTGCTTCTGGCGTAGCAAACGCAAACCTTATCCGGACTCGTCTTCTCCTCAACTTTTCGAATGTGATGCTCTGTTGGAGCGGCGTCAGCAGCACGGCACAGCGAGAGCAAGCCATTGAATCAAAGTTAATGCTCGTTCCTTCCTGAGCGCGAAGCAAGCAGGCGTTGCTCGGTGCTGCTGCAAGGTCTTCTCTGATGAAGACTTTCACACAAGTATCCTGTGAACTTATTTGTTGTTTAGAGCTCGATTAATACTCCAGTACGAACAAATATGTTCATACTTCTTCATACTCTCTGGAAAAACAAATGTGTCGTCTGATACCTTCCAATGCTAGTGTACTATGGCACTCTAGAAAGGCGTTACCGACCTAAAAGGTCGTGCTGCGTTTTGGCACCTATCGTATATCACTGTAAAAAATAACGGTCTACCTACGGTGAGATAACAGCGTGGATTTGACAGCATGGTACGGTACGGTGTGATAACAGCGTCTCACTGTTATTTTCACCGTAGGATGTGGCTATTGGCTAATGTGGCTATTTACTTTTTAATTGAAATCACATCCTACGGTGAAAGTAACAGTGAGACGCTGTTATCACACCGTACCAGGTACGGTCCAAGAACGGTTTGCCATTGGTTAATAATTGACGGTCCAAGACTGTTGTTAGACCGTAGGTTTTTCTCACAGTGTACCTTTGACGGTAACGCCCCTAAACATTCAAATCATGAGCTGCCAATAACATGGGGTGTTCCTTCTGCGGTCTGTCGGTCAATCCCTAGATTTTTTAAAAACCACACGGCACACTAAAATCTCGTACCACAATTATACTTTACAAGGTTTTTGCAAACTTGTGCAGTGCTCTATAAATACAACAATAATAATAAGGTGAGGTTAGGGTCCCAACAACTACCAACGGGGCTAAGGGGCTAAGAAGTTAAAATATTACCTACACCACCTAAGCAACACATAAAAATCGACCCCTACACTTTTGTATGACATATTGGTGCACGCAGAGTGGCGGTACGGAAGTGCCAAGCTGTGGCGGAGGGGGAAGGGACGATCCGATAGAGGGGAGCGGGGGAGGAGCAGAGTCAGCAGAGTTTGCGCTCACCGCCGTTCGGAGAGATTCGATAGGGGGGAGGGGGGCCAACGCCCCACGCTCACCGCCGTTACCTTCGCGACCCGCCGCGGTAGTTGTCCCTGCTCAAGCCACTGTTCTTATTCAAACGTTCCACGTTTCTTGTGAGTGGCATTTCTTGTGTGTTACATGTGAATCAAGGACTATTGGGCTGTAAAACTTTAAAAATATTGATAAAAAACAGAAATAGTTTGTGTCATTTATTCATGAACAGTTCATAAACAATGAACAAGTAGTTGTTCAACATAAATTGATACTTGTTTCGAGGAATGGTATAATACTGCTGAATTCTAAGCGTACATGCTCCTCTAAGCACTGTCACAGTAAACAAAATCATTTTCAACGAAAATAAATTGATCTAGACTTCACTCTGCAAATCTAACTGTATAACAACTTGACAGTTTCAACTGCAAAACTAAAAGTCTTGCAGTTTAAACTGCAAAAAATGAAAAGTTCTACAGTCAATATCAAGTGTGATACTAGATGCCTTTTTTAGCGTAGATTGAAAACAGATTTTCAAAAAACATCACATACAAAGCCTAAATTTTCGATTTTCATTTTTTCGAGGTTTTTTGCGGTTTTTTCCCTCAGTGGTAATGCATAACTTTGAGCTCGTTGCGCGATCGGAAAATATTGTCCGATCTCAAAATAAAAAATTGCACTGGATTCTACATCTAAAAAGACAACTTTTCCGCATACCCGACATATCAATATCTCAAATCCTTTTTTTTCGCTATCCTCTAGTCCGCATGGGGAAAGCACGCGAAAGGCCAGATTTGCCCGGGTCTGCACCGAGAAGGTGCGCTTTTGCAAGGGTATTTTTAGACAGGGGCGGACGTCTTTGATAAAACTTGGGTAGCTTGGAGCACTAAAGTGGTTGTGGCCTTTCATTTTACTCGACGGATCTTTCGGACTTAGGCTCCCACATTGCAGTATTAATTAAAAATGTTCCTACAGTGCTAAATTTTTCGGTATTTTGCACCCCTAAAGCCTAAAATTGCATTAAGAAATAGAAAATTAGCTTGAATTACTTTAAATTCAAACTTTACCAACCTTTACCGTACTATACCGTACTTTACGTAAAGTAAAGTCCAATTTTAACTTTACCGGTATTTTTAAAACACTAGTTGTTGTTGTTGTTGTAAGGGTGCGTCCCTTTCCGTGTTGCCCCTGTGCTCCTTCTGGCTCCTCAACTGATTAATGATAGCACGCCCTACCCGCCCTTTAAAGACATATTTTATGAGGAAGTTGCCCGATAAGAGGAACAAGAAGAAGGTAGCACTGAGGAGGTGGCGTGGCGTAGCGCCGTCCCTAAACAAAGCAAAAGATGAGCGACCGTCTATTTATTTATTTATTATTTATTTATTAAACCACATGGGTCCCATGAGCCAAGGCTCGTACTAAGGGACACTTAAAATTATTACAATTTGAGAGCAGGCGGTGCTGATGGACAGTTTAAACAAAATTATTAAAGTACTCCATTAGGAACTGATTTTTTACAACTTTTTTAAAAGATGGCATGGACATACTGGTGACATTAGCTGGTAAATCATTATAGAGTTTGACAGAAGTATTAAAAGATGATTTGACTCCATGTTTTGTTGATGAGTGACTAGTTTGATGAATACGAGATGAGGACCTGGTGAAATGGCTATGAATGTCTTTATTTTTTATTAAGTTGATGTCTGGTGCTACATGATTTTGGTTTATTTTGTGAATATATGATACTGAGGATAATTTAGCTTGAACAGAAACTGGAAGGACATTTGTTTTTTTTTGTATACAGAGATAGTAGGTTCAAGATAGTGCATATTATATATGAATTTCAATGCTCTTTTTTGTATGACTTCCAGTTCTCTTATCTGTTCCTTGGTACAGTGACCCCAGATTGATATTAAGTATGTGAAGTGAGAGTGAATTAGTGCGAAGTAAATGTTCTTTAGAATAGTAGGCTTGAGTCCAGAAGTACGAAGTCTACTTAGAATTCCCACCACAGGCAAGATCTTTGATTTTATATGTTCAATTTGTTTCTTCCAGTTGAGGGTTGATTCCAGATGTAGTCCAAGGTATAGTCCACTAGTACATCTTTCAATAGAGGTGTTGTTGCATTGGACTATATTTATAGATGTTGTTTTATATCTTGGAGTGTGGAAAAATAGATATTTTGTTTTTTCTAAATTTATGATCAGTCGATTATTGCTCATCCAATCATGAATGACTTTTAGATCTTCATTTATCTTTTCCATGATATTATTCTCAGAGACTCCTTCATACAAAATCAAGATATCGTCTGCATAAAGCATTAATTTTCCTCGTAATTTAAGTCTTGCAATATCATTAATGAAGATAATAAATAGGAGTGGCCCAAGCACAGAACCTTGGGGCACACCTACCTTTATGTTCCTTAAGCTGCTGGGTGTTCCAGCGATAAAAACATATTGAAACCTATTCAGGAGGTATGAATTTAGCCATTTATTTGCTGGTCCTCTTATACCTGCCGCCTCTAATTTATCTAGAAGTATGGAGTGATTAACTGTATCAAAAGCTTTACGTAGGTCTATGAGTAAGCCTGCTGACAACTTGCCTCCATCTAAATTCTCTTGGATTATTTTTACTGCTGTTGTAGCTGCACATTCAGTTGATCTTTTTGGTGTGAAACCATATTGCATTTTTGTGAAGAAATTGTTTGATGAGAGGAAGGATGTAAGTCTTTTCTTCATTAATTTTTCCAAGATTTTGGAGAGAACTTTTAGAATACTGATGGGGCGATAATTTGATGGAAGGGTTTTATCACCTGACTTATATATTGGGGTTATTCGAGCAATTTTACAGTAGTCTGGAAACACACCCAGTGTGAATGTGAGATTTATCAGACTGACTAAGATTGGAAGAAGAGCAGGTGCACAGTTCTTAATCATATTAGATGACAGGATATCGTCATGACTTCCATTTCCCGGTTTTAAGGTAGTAATAATTTCGTTCAGCTCTTTTTCATCAGTGGGTGTTAGATAGATGCTGCTAAGAGATGTTTGAATATTAGTGGAATCTCCATGATGAGGCAGGTCTTTAGCTAGATCTTCAATTATATTCACATAGTAGTTATTAAAAGCTTCACTTATTTCCGTTGGATCCTCTGTGAGTACATCATTATGTAGTATTTTATTTATTTTGGAGACTTTAGTGTTCACTGATCTGTTTAGAGCTTGGTTAGCTGCCCTCCATACATCCTTTTGCTTATTACTTTTTGTCATTGTTTCATAGTACTGTGATTTAAGCAGCCTTTTTAGGGAAGTTACTTTATTTGTGATTTGTTTATAGTCTTCAATGACTATTGATGAGGGGTTTTTAACTTTGGTTTTCTTGTACGCAATATTCTTCTCTCTCACCAAGTCTGTGAATTTGGAATTGACCCAGGGCTGCAGATGACTTTCCTTTTTTGTAGAGCTTTTTTCTATGGTGCATAGCTTTACTGCCTCAGTGATATATCCAACAAAATCACAGAAACTTTTCTCTACTGAGTCAGGAGTTATTTCAAAATTATGGTCTTGGAGATATTTTAGTAGTTTCTTATATAAGACTCTTTTAACTTTATCTGTATTATTTATCTGTTTATCTCCAAGTTTAGTTAGTTTTGCTTCAAATATTATAAAACAATGATCACTTACGTCCCAATCCATGGTGTATGACGAGGCTTCTTCCAGGTCACCCTTAATAATGACATGATCGATAAGAGTTGCAGTTTCAGTTCCATATCTTGTTGGGTACAGGGTGTTGCCAGAAGTCATGTCATATGATGCTATTAGTTCTTTTAGGGCAAGGGTTTCCTTACTGTGATTGTGTAGATTAATATTAATATCACCCATGAGAATAACATTTTTACAATGTACATTAGATAGGGTTTTTTCAAGATCTTCAATGAAGTTTGCACTGTTGCCAATGTTGGGGTTGTATGCTCCAATTGTAGTTAACTTTATATCTAAGTATTGTAAGTCAACCTGGAGTATGCTATGAAATTTATTAATTTCAGTAACAAGTGTGGTGGTGTACTTATCAGAGACATAAATTGCAACTCCACCACCCGTTTGAATCCGGTTGATATGGAAATGCTGATAGCCTTGGATTTGGTAGAAGTCTACTACTCTTCCTTCATTTAACCAGGTCTCTGATATAAATAGAACATCCACATCCCTAACTTGGTCCAATAGTAGTTGTAGCAGTTGCAGCAGTCTAGCAGAGGTTAGGATGCGTGTCGTTAGATTTCAAACAGTTTAGAAGGGGCTTATGCACCCAGCACCTTGGTACCACCTATACCAAAGCTTTTTACGACAGTTGAGTCATTATAATTGAGTTAAAATTATACCAATGCGATATGTCCGCGTACACTAACCTAAACAACGACACCGGGACGGTTTAGAAGATTGTATAAACTTACTTTTCCGAAGCCAAACTTTACAGAAGCACTTTTTGACACTAGATTGTTACGCCGGTCTAGTATGGACCCAATTTTTCTTCAGAAATTCAACAAAACTTGATTAATGATCACACATGTGGATGCATCCACTTGCGACAAAACACAGTATGGTCGCCCGCGTTCTGCTTCCCAAGGAGAACGGGATAGTCACAGGTACATCAAAATGACGTCAAATAGTCACGAAATAGTCACTATTTTGGCTTGAGGGATGTCACTAGGGACGTCAAAGACACCAAAATGACCTGCAAGTGACAAACCTGTTCTCCTTGGGTTTGTGCTTTGTTTCGGGACGGCGCTACGCCACGCCACCTCCTCAGCGCTACCTTCTTTTTGTTCCTCTTATCGGGCAACTTCCTCATATAAATGGGTGGGCTCTGTCGAACGTCACGTTTTGATCCAGTGTTGTGTTGCATAGGAAACGGCCGCACCTTTTATTGATTCTTGTTGTTTTGTCTACTACTGTTTACGCTTATATTGAGGTTAATTTTTTTAGTGAAGAATAAAATAAAAGATGAAATAGACTGGTGACCTGTTTGTTGTTTGTTATTTGATTGCCTTGTGACGCGAGTCAATTGTCCTCCTCTTCGTGGCTGGCGGGCGGTGGGG
>NW_026267312.1:478254-483638 GCF_000697945.3 Frankliniella occidentalis | reverse complement strand
CGGGGGGCGGGGGGAGGGGACGCAGAGCCGCGCAGAGCAGCGCAGAGTCGCGCAGCGCTCCGGCGAGGTGAAGGTCCGCATGTTTGTGTCCATGCACCGGCCCCGCCCCGCGCCGGCCTTGCCCGCCGACGCGGCCGGCTCCACCCAACCTGTCATCGCGCCCGCCCGATCAGTCCACTTTTTATTCTCCTTCTTTTCTTTTTAATATACAAACATCTTTGAGATAAATTCAATGACGTTTCTCGTCCTGGCGTGCCGCTGCAGCAAATTAAATCTTTGCCATACAAAGATCAAACATTCTTAGTAACGTTGCAACAAGCATTTTACATTGCAGTGCATGACACAACACTACGTCAATTTTAGCGAGTTTGGTGGGTTTTGGAATTTTTGCTTTTGGAGTGACTTTTGTATACTCGTGTGTCGTGTCGACAGCGCTCAGTGCCCCCGCGGAGAAGGCGGACCCGGAGTCGCCGCTGCCCAACTACACGCTCGTCTCGGGGCTGCCGACCTACGACGAGGCGCTGGACCAGCTGCAGCAGCGCCGCGAGCTGCGCCGCTCCTCCTCGGCGCAGAGGGCCATCGAGCTGGCCGTGGCGGCGGCGCGGGCCGCGGGCAACCTCATGGCGGTCCGGAGGCTGCAGAACATCCGGCACATGTCGGTGGGCGACCTCATCCAGTACACGTTCCGCTCCAACTCGTTCGACAAGAGGTGACCAAAAGCACCTTAAGGCGGTGGAAGAAATAATGATTACCCGTGAGTTTGAAATTGACATTTCAAAAAAACTCTTTTGAAATTTTCAAACCACCCTTGGAAACACAAGTATTTATAGACTTGCTACACTGAAAAAGAAATACTAGTTGCAGTTACTAGGATCTTCGTGGGCGGTACTAGACAGTCTAGTACCTTTTATTACTTTTGCTACTTTTTATTATTATTATTATGGAGTGTGATTGTGATTTTTTTAATGTACGAAACAAAAAGCACCCCTATAATTTATATCGTGTTGTCGTGGTTTGTCGTATTTATTCTGAAAACAGTACAACTTTTAGGCATGAGAATTAAATGTATCTCTTCAAAACAACTGTGTGGCTGGTTATGGTTTTACCCGCACCCCCGGGCTGTATTGTCATCACACGCACTCGGTCACTAATATTAGTACTGCACTTCGTGCGTCACGGTGCGTCACATGTTGTGCTTACATGACGAGGCTGCCGGAGATGAAGAAGAAGAGGCCGAGAGAGAAAGAAAACAAGACGATTCCGTACCGTGCATGCGCGAGAAATAAATGACGTCGTGATTGTGCGGCTGTGTTGCTGTATGCGTTCGATTGCCTGCGTGCTGCCGGTGTCGATGCACCGCGCGCGTCGCGTACTCGCTCGGCTCGGCTCGCGCGGGGCAGGCGAGGGTCGGCGAAGGTGCGCCGTAACTTCGCCTTGGCTCCTTCCGTCATTCCCTCCACACGCCTTGGCGCGCGTTCAGAGCTTCCGGCGGAGGCCGCCCGCCGGTGTCCACAGCGTAGTCATATTTATTGTTATTTTGAACAAACGTAAAAAGACTTTTTTTAATTTTCTGACAAAAACAACTAACAAATTTTGATGTACAAAAAAATGCTGTACAAAAAAGTTTTTAGTTTTACTTGTAAAATTTGTTTAGGTGCAAAAACTTGTCAAAACCTATATGTCTTTTCATTGGGAGCCCGTGTTGATGCGTCAACTATACAGACCTCATTTAAAAATATTGACGTTTACTTAGTCCACTTAGTCGCATGACGAAAACTGAAAAGGAATCTAACCGTTATGGACGGGCGGGTCAGTCGTACTGTGTAAAAGCAAATAGTACCTCAATTACAAAGTACATTCAACATTCAAGGGTCGGCCCAAGGCCTTCCCTCCCCCCCCCCCTCCCCCTTTTGCCTCCCTCCTTGCAGCCAGCGTTACTTGTAAGTTTCTCATACCGAAGCGTCGGGCTCAGCAGAGCAGTGGGGAGAGAACACCACCACCACCATCCCCTCCTCCGCAATCTCCTGAAAATTTTATCAACATTTACCTTCAATTTTAACTCGATTCTACTGCTTTACTTGATAAAGTGGTGTTCGTTCTCTGAGAGCTTCCTAGAGTGCGCGCCTCTATTTCAGTAGAAAATGGGAAAATGTGTCTTTTATAAGACATGGAAGATTTGTTTTGTACTCTTTTGACAGGTAGCGTCGTCTGCGTCGTCTGCATTTGTAGGAAAATATCATGATGATTTCGGGAGACGACACGGTAAGAAAATTGCTAAAAATACCTAAATATCAGACCTGACAGTTCTTTGAAAAGCGAATGCCTTTCTAGCGGGTTACTGATAACAATCCTCTTCTACAGTTCTAACCTTGTTTTTCAATGACACTTTTTTGTTTACTTTTCCTGTTTACATTTTTTTCTTTTTTATCATACTCTCACAGTGTAGTTCTCTTATATTCTAAATCTATCTGTTCGCTGCTCGGTTTGCTTATAATCTGTATCTGTATGTTTTTTTTATATTTTAGTGTGAAGATGAATGGGGTGATCTACGAGCTCGTTTTGTTAAAGAAGGACTTGAATATTCATCACTGACTGTGGAGCAATGTCTCTTACATGTTTGGCGTTGGTTGGTTGATGCTGAAAGTAACTTACACAGCTCTAGACGCATGTTAGACAAACTGAGGGAACAGCAAAATGAGGAATTGGAGGTATGTGGTGCCAATGTATGCCCTTCGACCATTCCTGGCCATAAAATTGTTTCCTCGTACAAAGTGATATAAAGGGAATACTTAACTCAACTCAGAAACTTTTTTTTTAGGAAATGGAATCCTACATTGGACATATTCGAGAGCTAGCTGAAAAACGAACGGATCACCTGGAATCTGAAACAATTACCTTGCGCAACAAACTTCATTTAACTCAACAGCAAACAGCTACTCTTAACAACCTTCTACAAAGAAGTGGTCTAGAAGGAATTGACGATCTTGGAGAAGACAATATTGGGGAACAGGTTAATAACTTGGCTTTAACGTGAAGTATTTGAGTTTTCAAATAATCCACATCAACAACAAAATTTTATGTTGGTATCAGGTTGCTTTCTTAGTGGCTGATCATTTAAAACTCATGGAAGAGGTTGAGATCTTAAAGAAACTGAAATTTTCCAATGGTATGGGGAAAGAAAGTGAACTCCTAACTGAAATGGTTAAAGTAAGTTTCCTAGTTATGTTACCACGACCATCACACTGAAGTACCTTCCTACTTATGCTGATAACTTTTGAACCCTTACCCCTTAGGTAACTTCTGAAAAAGAAGTATTGCGCAGGGAAGTAAGTGATATTACTGAAAGATTAACTCTTCTTGAGAAGGCATCACGTCAACTCGAACTGGATAATGAGCGTTTGGCATTCAAGGTAAATTACTTTGTGCATAAATAGTTTGTAATATTAATACAATTTAACCACTAAATCAACAACTCAACATGTTGTGTAAGTTTTTGTAACTTTTGAAACTCTGGTGCAAGCTTTCTGAAGCTCTTGCTGAGCTGGAGGAACGAGAAGCGCAATTGAAGCAGCTAGGTCAGTTAATTATTGCATTTTTTTTGCCATAGAAAGTTGTCAGTAAGTTTTAGTAATGGCACTGTAAAGTAGTGTGTTTCGTGTGTTGAATTTTTTCCACCACTAATTTTAAGAAGGGTGAAGTCTTTAAAGAAAAAAATTTGGGGAAGGAGTAGAATCTGATCCCATTGTTGTTGTTTTTTATTTAAAGGTGGAAATGAGCAAGGAGCTGAAAGTCTGATCTGGATTTCACCTCAGAGAAGTCATCAATGTGCCCGAAGTCAATCCATGTACACTGGTCTCTACCACAGAGAGCCATCACTCAACAGCCTTCGTACTGTCAATTGGTAAATCTTGGACTGATGTGTATCTTTAATGAATAAGATCACTGTCAGTGAATCTAAAATTGTTCAATATACTTTTCCCAGTGAGGTGTCAGAAGGACAGGAGAGTTTACCTCGCAATCCATCAGAGGCCAGTCTTCTAGAAGAACATGATCAAGAACCAACTCCAAGATTGTCAAGGGCAGATACTCGCAGTTTTGGGTATGAAATCTGGCAGTTACTTTCCAATGCATTTCTACTTTTCTATCAATCATGTACATAATATTGATTTGTTTTAGAGCTGACTCTACTCCCCCTAGTCTACTACTCAGTGAACCAAATACCAGTTGTGGTTCCCTGAGGAGATTATCTAGTCTGGTTGATTCACAACATGGTGCAGGTGCAAGTGCTGGACCTCATAGTGATCTCAGCCACACCAATGAAGTGAAAAATTTGCAGGTGTGTAGAGGAAAGAGGATTAAGCAGGGTTTAATTGTATTATCATTGTATCAATGTTTCTTCCTTTTTTAGGTGGAGTTTAACACACTTAAGGAACAACATTTGGCCCTTACTGAGAAATACAATACATTAGTATTTCGACATATTCGTCAAAAAGCCAAGAGGAAATCACAACTTGATGAGCTGAGGTATTAATGAATGCATCAAAAAAAGGTCTGGTAGCTGTTTGAATTAACTCACTATTAAAGTACCGAAATATCCCACCACAGAAGGCGCATGGATGCATCTATTAGTTCCTCAAATTGTCGGATTGAATCTCTAGAATCCCAGTTAGCACTTCAAAAGAAAGCTTTGCTTGGAGAGGAAGTGTTTCGAAAACGAGTAGAAGCTGATTATCGACGTTTACAAGAGGAAAAGCGTACTCTCGTCGTCAGGTACTATTCTCAAACAATCTTTGCATCAAAAAAATCTAATGAAAACTCTTTATTTATTTACACCCTTAATTTTTTGCAGCGTTCTTAATGCTGAAAGTACTCTCAGAGCCAAAGAACGTGACATTTTAGCCTTGAAGAAAAAGGAAGAGTTCCTGGAGAACACTACAGCTGATTTGCTAGCACGAGTCCTTACTCTCAAATACACAAGAAGTTCACCAGAAAAATTATCTGGAAAAAATTTAGGTGTGATTCAGTCTTCTAAAACGGTACCAAACTTTTCAGCAGCTACAGCAGCAGCTAATCAAGAGGCTGCATCAACCTCTGATAGAAAAATTGGCCCAATTACTATTACAAAAAGGCACAGTGTAACAGATTTAGGAACTGTTTGATATAACTTAATAACTGTCTAGTTTTGCTACAATTATTTATTTTTCCAACTCATTGACGGAAACATGGTATTTTTGTGAATTATATCAGCACAGCTTGTTAACCTAAGGATAGAGGGGCACTGCTAAATGTCATCAGAGTATGATTTGATTAGAGTGCCATAATTCAAAAATTCATATTATTGTACGGAGAGCCATCATATTTTTCTAGTGATGTAATGAGATTAA
>NW_026267312.1:477479-478204 GCF_000697945.3 Frankliniella occidentalis | reverse complement strand
TTATCATTAGTTTTAGTACAACACTAGGCGATCGGCTTTCTTCGTTTGCTTGTACTGCATCTCACGAAAACTACAAAATTCGCTGACCAGCTGCCCAAATCTAGGTGCACGCGAAAGTTGTTTTAACGTCAAACGTCGTTACGACGTTACGGGACCCGGTTAACGCAAATGCGTTACGTTTCCCCAGCTGCCAAAAAATCAACTTCTTACGTTAACGTTAAAATAACGTTAACGAAAACGTCGTAATGTCGTTACCCGTTAAATTAACGTTAACAACCCTGCGCAAGTGTACAAATGTCGTTATAAGCGAGAGGTGTCATAACTTTGAATAGCAAATATCTGCTGATTTTTGAAGAAATATTGCTTATGCTCAATGACCACTTTTTTTTAAACCACGCGTCAAAACTGAGCGAATGATTCCCGCACTCCGATCGGGACCACTATTTGTTTTTTCCTCTTTCGATTCGCGGTCCCAAGGACAGTCTGCCCCAGAGTGCCCAGAGCAAATATATTTTATTTCTTTTGTTGATCACCTGAGCCCCGGTGGGGTATGAGGATGCTACGACGCCCTGATGGAGCTGAGGGACGTGCAGGGCGACGGGTCCTACGAGAAGAATACGATCTCGCTGCGCCGAACCAGACAAGTACGATCTCACCGCGACAAACCAGAAAAGTACGATCTCGCCGCGACGCTCCAGAAGCGTACGAACTCATTTCGCCGCGGC
>NW_026267312.1:464623-467314 GCF_000697945.3 Frankliniella occidentalis | reverse complement strand
CATCAGAGTATGATTTGATTAGAGTGCCATAATTCAAAAATTCATATTATTGTACGGAGAGCCATCATATTTTTCTAGTGATGTAATGAGATTAAGATTATTTAATAATTCAAATTTGCTGTTCTTTCATAGAACGCCAAAGTTAATGCTACATATTTTCGTACGCACAATCTCAAAATTAAAAGGGAGAACAAAACAATGAGCTTCCAGGCGAACACAACTATAAGTATGATAATTATGCAGTGCCAATTTGTTTTAACAATGTTCCCATGGATTTACTTTTGACAGTTTTTCCACAATGAAAGTCCCTCTTTAACAAGAACTACTAAAGAGAGAGAATAGAGGGCTGCCAAATGAACATGAAAATTTCACTATGCTATGATGTATTTTGCGGTTTTCGATGTGATATCACGTTCAGTGCCAAGCCATTTCATTTCCAGGTTATTTGATAAGAAGGTGGTCGTGTGGCCCTGATTGTGATATGAGTGTCACCAGTCTAACCAGTAAAAATTTAGACATGAAGTCACTTATGGTGACAGAAAAACCTGCAAATGACTCAAAATCTCCATAGAGAGTTTTTCGTGTTTATTGAGAGGGGAGGATGGATGTAAAATGTTAATTCCATAAATGAATGGAGTGAAAGGTATAAAATAATGTCTGGACAAGGTCAGTCAATGGTGAATAAAGCCATTTATTAATAACTGAAACAAATTTGTGAAACAAAACAATCATTATCCCTGAGACAACAACACAAATAAATTTCTGTACTAAGGCCTACCAAATATCACATGCATAGTGCATACACTTTAGCTCTTAATTAATTATTAATTATTAAACAGGAAACTAACTGACAGTGAGCCTTGCCACAAATGTCATCAAACTTTGTCGGCATTAGTACTGGACAAGCCATTCAATGCCAACCACCAACGATCATGATACTGAGAAACTTTGATTTCTTTTCTAAATGTATAAAAGCAAGTATTCTTAGGTCAAACAAAATCTGTATGTAATAACGTTGGCAAACATATGCAATTTGTCATCCAGGGAAAAGAGGAAAATTCCTGAGTACTGTCTTTTACTCTCTGAAGAGACACATGACACATGAAAATACACATACCAGGCGCCTAGATAAAAACACACCTGCTCATCAGAGTGACTAGGGACACAGGTAAACTGACATACACTTTGAAATGTTGTTTTGCCTCCTCGACTAATAGTAACCGAATAACTATAAAAAAAACTAAAGTACCTCTGCAATACAACAATTATAACTACAAGGATTAACAGAAAACAAATGCAACAAAACGAGAACTTTGTCAATGCTGTGGGAGGCACACTAGGTATCTTCTCTATAAGGAAGGAAACAAGTATGTACCTAACAGCTGTGAGTAAATTTTGATTTGACTAGTTGGATTTTTCAACAAATCCTGTACTTTTGCTGAAGCTTTATTTTCATTTTTGCCTCACAAAAACTTAACCCACTAGTTCTGTGTCAAAGAAGTCAGTCATTTTGGTTTACTTATCAGTATAAGCCATTATCTAGTTATTCATAATGCTCCTTTACTTTTAATACAGAAGAGAAATTTATCAGATTGTGATGTAAATGAGTTTTAAGGGAAAAAAATATCAATACGTACATAAACATGTGTCCCTTACATACAAGAATAATTGTTGTTTTAAAAAGAAATCTTGAGATTAATTTAATAAAATAATATTTATACATAACAAGAAACAAAATGCAGATTTTCTACCAAAGTAGAATAGTGTTCAGTCAGTAAAAGATTAATACAGGTACTTTCACATACAAAAACTTACACTACATTTCTAAACTAGTGAAACAAAGTAGCAAAGTCATAGAAGAAATCATAATAGTACACTTGTAGTCGTCAGGCATTATTTAAAAGTACATACCGCAATAACTAGCACATTGAGAGTGACGAGACCACAATGTGGTAACAGCCTGAGTTAAATCATAGGAGTCAATAAAATACAACATTTCACTTGTTCAAGACACATGTCATATCACAAAATTACAACCTAAAATTAACCTCCTGGAAAAATATAAGTACAGTGAAACCTCTACCGTACCTGATTCTCACTAAGTACTTGCCAGAAAAAAAATATCTGAAATAAGGGTCAACTTGTGCTTACTTGAAATTAGACACATTTAAAAAATAAAATAATAAATACGTATGTAACAGAAGACAAAAGAAACCAGGTTAACTCTATGATCCAAAGCAAAGAGCTTCTGTGATGCCATAAACAGAGATCAATAAATGCTGTTCCAAGAATAGATAACATTTGTTCTAAAGTTTTGAACAAACTATGAAATTTCATGCCATACCATAATTAATGGTATACCTGATAATTATATGAGTATTATATGACACTCGTGCTGGTGGTTCGCATACAACCCGTCAAAAGAATGGCAAGAGTACGTGACCAAAAATACCTCATCTCTAATAACTTGCTTAACATTCCAATGCTGAACTGACTAATCTCATAGCACAAACAAAATCCCTGACACTGGAAATTTTGAGCACATGTAATTCTAGAGGGGAACATCTGGTAGGTCCCCTCACTAGAAGGTCCCCCCCATCAGAGTATGATTTGATTAGAGTGCCATAATTCAAAAATTCATATTATTGTACGGAGAGCCATCATATTTTTCTAGTGATGTAATGAGATTAA
>NW_026267312.1:456580-458073 GCF_000697945.3 Frankliniella occidentalis | reverse complement strand
CACCCCACCCCCGCCTCCGCCACGAGGGCGGCCGCGCCCTCCTCGGCGCTCCCGGATGTGTCGGCGGGGTCGCATCCATTGTGTCCAAAGGCTTATCGCCGCCACAGTCGAGTTCGGCTGGCCACGATCAAACTTGTTCCGTTTGTATATAGTAAAAGTCTCGCGTTGTTAAACCACACCAATCAGTCAGTATACCCCCCCCCCCTACCACACCAGTTTTACAAGTAGTACTAACGCTACATCCTTAGATGCATTATTTGTCTGTTTTGTGCAAAACGTTCGTGCTAAACTTAAACCTACACGTTGCGCTGTGCGCAAAATTGCACACGATTTGGTACAAATGAAACCAAACTGTTCAAATTAACGCAAAAATGTGTGCAAAAAATGCCACATTGCTTAAATTTGTACACCGGTAAAAGGATCACTCCAGTAGTCGGTGTGTATACCGCGCTGGGGCGGACTGTACTCCATTCATGACGCTCCGCTGACGCCACGCGCCCGGGCCGAGCGGACTATACCTCCACTCTGGTCATGGCCTACTTAGGGCCGGCGTGGCCTCAATGTTGGCTCGGCGGCGCGCGGCGCGGCGGGGCGGGGCGGGGCGCGGGGCGTACCGCGCAGTGGAGCGGGCGGGGCGGGAGGCGGGGCGGTGCGACGCGGAGGGACTCAGGCAGGCTGGGCGGGCGCACCGGGCAGCCGTCGAGGCAGGTCGGGGAAGGCAAGGCGGGGCGGAGCTCGTCTGGTCTGGTCTGGTCACTGTCGGCCGTGTGGGTAGGTAATGTACAACGTATAGGAGGCACGGCACTACAATTGCAATTATAACGAAGTTCAGAAAACCGGACTCGTTTCTTTTCCGCCAAGGACCCCGCGGGGGACAACCGGCGCGGCCGCCCCGCCCCGCCACCGTACCGGACCCACCAGCGTCCCCGATGTGGAGCGAAAGCATCAGCACGGCGAGAGGTACAGTGCGGCGAGTAGGGGTACAGTATAGGTACAGTATACACACGACGAGCCTTTTGAAACTCTGTCGCAAAATGAAAGAGAATAATTCCGTTCAGAAACCGGTTGTAATGATTGTGTCTATGGGGCCGCCTACTATACATACAGGGTGGTTCACATGCCCCTTCCTTTCTTCACGGACTCGCCGTTGCTTGGCTGTGTAACTGTATACGGCATGCAGCAGTGTGGGCGGGCTTGCCTACCGCCGCTCACCGTGGCCCCTTACGGCCCCGTGCGACTATGTAACCTCCTCCCCTACGCCTGCATGCGGTACAATAACTAAGCAAAAGAAAAGAATATGGGTCTTGTGGACCACATGCACTCAGGGTCAGCTTAGCTAGCTCAGCTAAAGTTTCATTTCGCCGGGTTTAAACATGTTTTTGTTAACGTTTAAAAAGGTAGCGGCGGACACGGTTTAACTTTTGAACGCGACACTGTCGCTGAACGCTCTTCAGCGCAGGCGCGGTATAAGGGGGGGGGGGCGATTCCCCCCC
>NW_026267312.1:451010-456530 GCF_000697945.3 Frankliniella occidentalis | reverse complement strand
CTAGATAGAAAACAAAATATAAAGGACACAATTTTTTTTATCAAAACAACCTATACAAAAATACCTCATGAGCCAAGAATGGCATTATAAACAAAGAATTTTCCAAATATAGATTTTGAGATTTGTTCCGTGAAACTCTTATTAAACAGTCAACATGTCATAGACTTTAAAAAAAACACAAACATAACTGTACCAAGACACATTAAAATGCATCTTTAACACGTCTCTGAATGAAAAATAAATACCTAATACGATCAAGTCTTCATGATTTTACACTAATGATGTTGTTTCTTCATTGAGAAGTTCACGTACCCTACAATTAAACTCTATGAGACAAATTTTACACTCAGCAACAGGCAAATTAACTAATGGAGCAGAGAAAGTCACTGTTTCAGTCTTCTGGAGAAATTCTTCCACAGTTATTTCTCTTGTTCGAACAAAGTCATTTTGGTATTGAGAAGAGGTAGGCCTATCTTGGGCATTTCCGTTAAGCTGTTGCATCAATTCCTCTTCACTTTGAATATTGAGTACTTCCATCAAATCTTTGATAAGCACCCAACATTGAGAGGAAGGTTCATCACAAAAAGAATAAAGAGGTGGCGGTGTGACTTCTGAAGAAAACATATCAATCTCACTTTCTGAATCGCTTTCAACAGCAGGTGCTGACTGAAGAGCAAGATCTCCTTTGTAGGTTACAGGATCTACCAAAAATACAAAGAGAACAACACAGGATTAGAGATAGCGCATTGGATAAATGATGAAGTCTTCATTCAAGAGTATTTACTTACCAAATATTGTTGAAGGACCATGGAATTTCCATGGTGGAGCAGGCAAACCCTGCACGTCTGCTAAATGTAACAGTAGCAGCTTGTGAGCAGCACTGTCAGGTTCAACAATTGAAAGTGGAGTTTCATCAGCATAAGTAGCCAGTGTTGGATCAGCACCGTACTCAAGTAATAAGCGTAGCATTTCAACATTATTTGATTCTGCAGCTTCATGCAATGGCCTAGAACAGAAAAGTGGCATAATGAATTTTAGTTGCAAGTCTCCAATTAATAACACCAGTATGTAGTAAAAAAGGCTATTCAAAACTGCTACAGAAAAACACCGACAGACTTCCGTCCAACCTGACCTGTCAATTGTTAATGCCATTCATTGTGATACCATTATGAAGATCACATTTGCAACAAGACATGTTGTGGTTGTTTCCGTAGCAGTTTGAGATAGACTGCACTATAAATACAATAGTCTGAGAATGCTTTCGGGTAAACATACCTAATACCTCCTGTAGCACTGCAACTAACATCTGCTCCATTCTCCAGCAAAATCTTAGACAGCTCAACATGACCCCGGCGAGCTGCCTCATGCAATGGTGTGTACCCTGCATTATCAGCAACACGAGGTGAGACATTTAATTTTTCAATAGCGTACTGAGCAACTTCCTGAAAGTAAGAGAAGAATTGGTAGTAATTAATCCAATGCAAAACACAATAATGTAAAAGAGGAAATGAAAAAATTTGGTTCTACCGCATAGCCAACTCGGGATGCTCTATGAAGAACAGTATCTCCATGACTACGATTTATTACCCAATTACGTAAAGTCACTTGAATTTGTTCTTCAGTTAAAGGTGTTCTTGCTACAACAGGCACAATCTGCAATGTAAAAACTAATTAAAATTGGCAAATTTAGTTAAAGTGTATACATATTAAATTGATGTACATGTATATATTGCATTGATTACATTGTAATTTTATACTAACTTTTTCTTTCTCAACATCAACTTCAATTTTTTTTGCATCTTTTCTCACTCTCTTCTTTTTGCGGATATAATCAAATCCTGAGCGAAACTTTCGCCTCAATCTAACTTTCTTGCGTATAACAGGAGGTTGTGAATCCAAACAATCTTTTGACAATGAATTTTCAACATCAATAGAACTTTTCTTGGTATCTCCTCCACAAGCACTTTCTTTACTAATCATTTCTGTTTTGACGGTATTCTTCTGTTGCTTTGAGTTTAGAACAACTTTGCTCCTGCGTACAAGGGCAGCGCTTCTCATGACAGGCCGAGTGTTCGACCCTTGCTGGACATTTCTTGGTCTTAATACAATACCATCAGTTTGGGTACCATCCAGTTTCTTTGATGGTTTGCCATTTGTTGTTTTTGGTATTACTAAAATACGCTTCCGTAAAGATATCTGTCTTACAGGTAACCGTTCTGGCTTTCTCTTGTTTGGAATAGATTTCACTTTCAATTTTTTATTATCCAGTGCTTTTGAATCACTTTTGGGTGACACTTTTTCAGCTCCAAAAACTGATTTGATGAAGTCTTCAGACACCTTAGAAGTGCTCTTCTTCTTGTTAGTGTCCTTCTTTAAATTAGAATCTTTGCTACTTGTGCTGGGTTCATTTAGTTTTAATTTTAGGGTGCTTTGCAGCTTAGCTTTCATTCCAGAAATGTCATAAATTTTGAGATTTTCACTTTTTTTCCTGCTTGCTGGTTTAGAAACTTTTTCCACAAGTTTGTCTACAATGCTATGCCTTCCACCACCCATTCTGTTTTTAACAGAGACAGGTTGTGAAGCTGAGGACAAAGCATCTTCAGATTCTAAATCTGGGCAGGTGGATATGACGTCCAATTCACTATTAGGTCTTGAACATCGGCTTGGTAAGGAACTATTAGCTGCAGATTCCTTTCCAGAATTAATCAATGGAGATTTTGGACAGTCCATATCCACATCAGAAAATCTCTTGGACATATTGATTAGAACTGGAGGCATCCTCAGGGAACGTTTATACTGAAAAACTTCTTCCTCCCATCCTGGCCGGAAATCAGATCCGTCCCCTTTGGGTCGGAGGCACACTCTTTCAACTTCCACAATCTTAGTACGCAATCTAATTTTGACACTTTGAGTCTGAGGAGCATTCAATTTTTCAGGGTTTTCATCTTCAGAAGGTTGAGGTTCTGATGAGCATCCTGCATTGTTTCCACTTTTAAGATCAATTTGGTCATTCAGTGGTGTTTTTGCTGGAGAGCTTTCTTTGCTTGACGTCTTCCTTCTTCTGGTTGGGGATCTGACAATTTCAACTTTCGATTGACTTCTACTGCTTAAGTCTCTCTTGCCTAAAGTTTCTTTCCTGGAGGACCTTTGTCCAGATGTTCGAGTTCTGGCAGATCTAAGGGACTGATCATCACTTGACAGAGAAGCACAGTCCTCGTCAATAACTGATGAGGCTCCTTCTGAGGCATCAGAATCTGGTTCATTCTTAATCACTTTATTCAACCTTCTATTTCTTCTAGTAGAGTGATCACTGGAGTTTGTCGATGAATTCTTTACTTTGACTATTGATTCTGTACTCGATACTATATTCTTAACTTGTCTGAGAACCTTGTGATTTTCAGAAGCATCTGGACTAACTGGTGGGCTCCTTGCAAGTTTCTTATTGAAATTATACAAATTATTATCACATGTATAGGTAGATTGCTTCTGGATGTTTTTCTGCAATTGCTTCTTTGGACTTGTAAAACTTTTGCCAGCTCCTAATTGCATCTCAAAGTCCCTGCAAGATTGGGCCCAGGCACCTTGGCTGTCATCACTCTCAATGGCCTAGGAAAGAAACCAAAGTTAAGGGATACCAATTTTGGTCTACACTGCTCATCTGACACAGATCACGACAAGGATTATGCGCGAGGATACATACTGTCGATGCGCCAGCTGGCAGGGGCTCGAATACGGGGGCCACAGAGGCAAACGGGGGTTCATCGGCACACAAGGTAGCCGACGAGGAAACGACGGCAGTCCTCGTGGCGTCGGGGGTGGCCGATCTGGACATGGAAAGGCGAGGCATGCTGTAATACTGAACTCCAAAGGACTAGGAGTGATCGCGGTGCTCACACAACTCACCCCGCAGCCGGAGCCGCGGCCACGGCGGCGTCCTGGGCGGGGACCTGGACGGGGTCGAGGACTGGCGCTCGGACAGGGTCCAGGACGCCGCGGCGCACGACGTGGGGGTCCTCCAGGGCCGACGTGCTAGGCTCCATGCCCAGGCCCGACGCTGCAACAGGAGCAAGGCTGGCACTCGGTCGGCACGCAGGGCGAGGAGGCCAGGGCCGGGGCAACGGCGCGCACTCACTGGAGGCTGCACAGGGGGGCTCGACGGACTCCGCGGCGAGCGGCGAGGACGAGGCCAGCCAGGACCGCACCGCCTCCGCGGCGGCGTCCCCGAGTTGCTGAGCAAAGAGGACGACAAGGTGAGCAGGCGCGCAAGGCGACACCACACCACGCGTGCAGTGGTTCAACCGTCAGGCGAGACTCACCATTTTCATTTCAGCCTTGGTACGGATGCGAGCCGGGCCTTCGGGGACGTCCGGTACGCTGGGTGGCGGAGGCCGCGGGGACGGCGCGGGGGCGGAGAACGGCGCAGGGGCGGCGGGGGCGGCGGGCGGCGCGGGCAGCCCGTCCAGCAGGTAGCCCGAGGCGGCGCCCGGGGGCAGCGCGGGCGCCGAGCTGCTGGGGTACAGCGAGCTGCGGTTCGACGAGTACCTCGGCAGCAGCGGCGAGTGGTGCGCCACGGGCTGCGACGCGGACGCGGGCAGCGCCGACGGCCACGGCAGCGTGGACACCCGCGGCAGCGCCACCTGGGGCGGCGGCTCGACGCGCTCCTCGCGCCGGGGCGGGCCGGCGGGCGGGCCCCGCTGGAAGAACTGCGCCACGCTGAAGTCGGGCATGTAGTGCATGCGCGGCACCACGGCGCTGCGGCGCGGCGGCCGCGGCGCCGAGGACACGTGCGACGCGGCCCGCGCCCGCGGCGGCTGCAGCAGCGCCGTCGAGTCGCAGTCCTCGGGCTCGGGGTCCACGTCGGGCCAGGCCGTCGAGTCGGCGGACCGCCGCACAGTGCGCACGGACAGGTCCACCGGCGAGACGGTCTCCACGCGCTCCTGCGGGAACAAGAGGCTGCTCAGAGACTGGGCTGACTGGGCTCTCTCGTCGCCGTCCACTCCACTTACGGCGCGCATCCTCTTGGCGGGCGGCCCTTCAGACTGCGAGGGGCTCGGCCTCACGAGCGCCGCGGCGGCGCCCCGCGCGGGGACGTCAACGCGGGGCTGGGGGGCCTGGGGCGGGGCCGGCGCGGCCTGCGGCGGGGGGGCTGCGGGCGAAAACAAACAGTGAGTGGGGGCCGTCCGGGCGAGGCGTGGTGGGGCCCGAAACGTTTAAGAGGTTACAAGTATCATGGACCCCCCTTACTTTAGGCCTAGGATCACCATTCATAGAGATCCCATATGGGGTCCCTGTGAACTCCAATGGCGTTCCTGAACCTAATTGGAGGCCATAATGTTTGGCGCCCTATTCCCCGAGGGCACGTAGTATGTGAGTCCAGTTAAACTTACCCCTGGAGTGGCTCGGCGCCGGCGGCTGAGGAGGCTGGGGCGGCTGCAGCGGCTGCAGCGGCTGTGGAGGCGGCCGGCAGGAGGCGCAGCCGCAGGCCGCGTGGTGGGAGGGGTAGTAGGCGGGCTGGGGGGC
>NW_026267312.1:442982-445100 GCF_000697945.3 Frankliniella occidentalis | reverse complement strand
CCCCCCCCCTCCCTGTCGCCCCCTCCGTATACCGTGCCTGCTTCAGCGTGTTGTCTGTACGTCGTCGCCATGGCGGTTAGGGCCTCGACGGGGAGCGTTGCCGCGCGGTAAAAGCGACTGCTTAAACAGCAAGCAATTTCGGTTCACTTCTTGGAGCACTCTGGCCGCATTTACCGAGCGCGACCTCTTACCCTTTTGCATTACAGTACTATAAAACTGAAGTGCAGAGCAGACACACTCATTGGCGTCGCAATGGTACTCGCTACTGTGCAGCAACCGTTTGTTTGTCGTTTCGAAGCGTTCCAAGATCGAAACTTGAGAAAAATAGAAATTAGACGCAAACGCCTCGAAACGCCGCCATATCGCCCAACAGCAATCTCTCCAGCCCGGCGGCCAGCGTTGGATCTCTTATCAGCAGACATTCCAGCCCACACTGATAAGTGCGAGGAGTGTTGTTGGGGAAAGGGGACGCATCCCCACGAGCCCGCGCGGGGGTGGGGGGTGGGGGGTAGTGGGGGTAGTGTGTGAGAGAGTGGGGATCCCCTGTCAATGTCGCACACACTCGTCCAACTCCACAACACGTAACCACAGCTGTCTCTCCGCTCGAGCTGTTGCAATCATCAAGGTTTTCCCAACAAATCGGTTCGAATCTCACAAATTTCCTGCGATTCCAATAGAATTGGCCTAAAAAATTCGAATCGAATTTTTCTTGATTCGAGTCCAAATCGAATCCATCAGAAACAATTGAACAATACATTTTTTGTTACAAAACATTATCTATTTTGTCGTTTGAATATGCGCAGAAAGTACATAGGCAGTCCGCCCGAAAACGATTTCCCAATAAGTTCGTTGATTCGAAGTCGAACGGATCCGATTCGAAATTATGAATAATTATTCGCCACATCAAATAGTACGAGGTCGAAATCGGTAGAATTAGAATCGGCCCGATTCGATATCGACCAATTCGCACAGCTCTACCCCCCCCCCGGGCCGATCGCCGTGGAGGTGAGGAGCGCCGCGCGAAGCGGGACGTGTCTTCCTCGTCGCGGTCGAAGGGGTCGAAGACGAAGAGACTTCATCGCGGTCGAAGAGGAGAGGTGTTCTCCCCGCGGACTTGACTCGAGCTGGCGGCGCCCTGCCCTGCCCCTCCAGCTGGTCAGTCCGCGGCGAGACAGTGACGCACAGGGGCGGGCGGGCGGGCGGGGCGGGGCGGGGCCGCCAGCCGGTGACAACACCACCGCTCCCACCACACCCTGACCCCACCCCAGCTGTAGCTGTCCGTGAGGCGAGGGCCACCAGAGCACACGCGGTGAACGACCACAGGCTGATAAGCGCCGGCCTCGTGCCGAAGGCCGCGGACGACCACGAGGACGGCGTCGTCCTCCTGCAGCCCTCCGCGCCGCACCACCCGGCCACCCTCCAGCGGGGGGCGGCGTGCACGGTGTGTGTATAGCACACTGCGCCCGCAGCCAAGGCCGCTAGCGCCGCCGGCACGGGGTAGAGCGGCTCGGCTGGGCCGGGCCGGTGCGGTGCCTCTCTGGGCCTCGCCGCACGAACGGCAGGGACCTTGAGGCCGCAAAACGCCGCGCGGCGCACCGCGGCTCGCGACGCGACACACGCCGCCAGGGCCAGGCAGGGCAGGCAGGCGCCGGGGTCGCGGCGTGGCGGGGCTAGAGTCGCCCCGCCAGCCAGCAGGGTGCCCGGGGGAACCAGCCACCCACACCACAAGCACGATGGCCACGGAGCAGGCCGCAGCGAGCAAGGCGCAGAGGGAGCTGTGTGAAGTGCAGCTGTAGCAAGGAGCAGGGCGTAGGCAGAAGGGTGCATATGTAGCGGGGAGCAGGGCGCAGAGGGAGCTGTGTGCAGCTGTAGCAAGGAGGGCGAGCAGGGCGAAGTGAGCAGGCAGCAGGGCGCAGAGGGAGCAGATTACAAATGTAGCTGGTAGCAGGGTACTGTACATATGTAGCAGGGGGCGGGAGGTGGTAGCAAGGCGCAGGGCGCAGGGCAGGCACCCGTTAAACAATAGCGGCGCCCTGGGAAACGCGAGCAGCGCCCGGCGGCGGGGCGCGGCCGCGGCCGGCGGATCAGAGAGGCGCGCCGCGCGGCCGCGGCGGGGCG
>NW_026267312.1:439836-442505 GCF_000697945.3 Frankliniella occidentalis | reverse complement strand
TGCGTCTGGTGGACCGGCTGGTACGGGTACTGGGGGGCGTAGGCCGGGGAGGGGGCGGCGGCCGGGCGCTGGTAGTGCTGCAGGGGGGCCTTGAACTCGAAGGGCTCGTGCCGCGGGTAGTGCTGCTGGGCCGGCGGCTGCATCGTGTGCAGGTGCGGGGCGGGCGGCTGCGGCGAGTACGACGGCGAGGGCGAGGGCTGCGAGGGCGGGTAGGGCGGGTACGCGTCGGACGCGTGGTGGTAGGCCCACTCCCTCACGCGCTCCTGCCGCTCCTGCTGCAGCGCCGCCTCCCGGCTCGCGGCCTCGCGCTCCCGCCCGCGCCCCGCCGCCGCGGGACCCCCGCCCGCCCACTGGCCGTAGGAGGGCGACGGGGCGGCCGCGGCGTGACCCGGGCCCCCAGGCCCCAGGCCCGGCCCCAGGCCCAGGTCGGCGTCATGGCGACCCGGCGGCCCCGGCGCGCTGGGGAACCCGCTCGAGTACATGGGACTGGTCAGGCCAGCAGCGGGACGCCTCTAGGACGCCCGACGACACTGAAACAAACACGTCGCCGACGTTGATGCACAGGGACAGAACACGCACACTGACACGAAGGACGGCCAATGTTAAATCAGAGCAAACCATGAATGGCACGCATATACTTTGAAACACTTTGGGGAATTCCCAAAGGACTTCGTTTTCATTTCAGCTTGAGGTTGTAAGTTAGGCGCCCATATGGCTACAGAGCTTAATTCGACGGGTAAAATGGACATCGTCAACTTTTACAAGCCCATAAAAGTTTGTACCATCCGCGAAATAACGGAGGCCGTTGCGAAATCCCAAAGGACTTTGGGAATATATATTTCACACCTACTACAACCTCGTGAAATTCCACATATTATTTTTTTCCCAGCAGTGCACGAATTCGATGCAAACCGTTCGCGAGGCCATACATACATATCGCAACAGGTTGTTGACAGGTTTGGCCCAGAAGGTACAAGTTTTTGTTTACACTGTCTAAGAAGGCTGACAATAAAAACCAACCGACTGACTATACTGCATACTCACGGAATCGTGGCGCCCATGTTGATCGCCACACGAGCAAAGACCTGCAAACATAAACAAAATCTCATTAGTATACCGTGTGGATTCCCCCTGGCGGGTGAAAGCTCAAACACGACGAGCCCATCACCCCCCCCCCCCTCCCCTCAGGGTGCTGATAAGAAGCGCGTGCCCCGCGGCCGCGGCCGGCAGCGATTTGAAGAGCATAAATGAATGGGTGACGACGGAACTGGCGCTAGGCGGGCGGCGGCCGGCTCACATGGCGGCGGCACGTATAGGTGCGCAGGAGGAGAGGTCAGGAACCCACCGTGTTCGTTCGATGGGCTTAGACAAGTGCGCCCCCCCCCTCCCCCCTCCTCGGGTCATTCCGTCGTATGGCACAATAACACCCCCCCCCCCTCTCCTCCCCCCTCGGGAAGCAGACGGCTACAACAGACGGCGGCATCACTTGGCGCGCTTTCTCGGTCGGGCCCGGTGCGGGGCCTCGGCAGCAAGACGGCAACACCGCATAATGTCTCGCTCTCTCGCTCGCTCTCTCGCTTTCTCTCTCTCCCTCTCGCTCGCTCTCGAGCGCGCGCGCGCTCGGCTGCTGGCTTTACCTCTTCGCTCGCGGCCCCACAGAGCCCCACTCCCTCAGCCGCCAGCGGCCCCCCTCGCCGCCGCCGCCGGGCCCTACAAGCAGGGCACAGCCGAGCAGCCCTTCAGCTCAGCCCTTCCAGGACGACTGCCGTGTGTACAGGGGTGGCCGCCCCGCCCAGGGCGTATCGTCCGCCAGCAGCCTCCATACATGACGCACGCAGCTGAGCTCCACTCGTCACGATCTACTATACCGTACCGAGTACTACTAGGACTCTAAGTCACGGCGCGCAGCGGAGGCCGAGCTGGCCAGGGTCTTGGTCGCCTTGCTGCAGTACAGGTGGCACGCGGGGGCCCGGGGGCCTCCTGCTGCAGCCGCTGCAGTACGGGCAACAGGCTTCCCATGCGGCAAACCTTTTCACTTCACTGGGGCGGCCCACCCACGACTCGACGCGAACGTCAAGAAGTGTTTTCGTTCGATCGGACGAGCGAGCGCTTTGCCCGTCCCATCTATCTCTCTCTCTCTTACTGAGTCAGGTGAGAGGCCTTAGTGATAGGGCCCGATGAGTGCAACAAGGACGGGGGCGCGAGAGGGTCGTGCGGAATCGTTGTTCTACGTACTACGATTCCAGGTGTATAAAACCGAGGGGACAAAAACCCGGAACTCTACACAGCAGACTGGGCCGGTATACTGACTGAGACAGTGTCACACGAGGCAGTCACACGCGGCCGCCACGCGCGACGGTGTGACGACGTCATGGCAAGTGCATTGGAAAGGGACCAAGGACAAGGTCCTTGGGCGGCACGTGTTGGGGGTCCGTGGGCCTTCCGCCAGGAGGAGGAGACTTGGTCAGCGGAGCGGGCTCATGTGAGACAACCAGGGAAAAGTGCCCCCAAAGTTTCAATGCACGAAATTTAAGAACCCGTTCCCCGGCGAGTTTTCATTCTGTCCCCTTTCTCCTTACCCGGCACACCCCGCCAACACCAACGCGGCGATCAGACATGACGTGACTGAGTGCAACAGCTGGGCCTGCGCATGGAGCGGGGTGGGGTGG
>NW_026267312.1:438928-439726 GCF_000697945.3 Frankliniella occidentalis | reverse complement strand
GGGCGCGGTGGGCGTACGCGGGCGCTAGGCCCGGAGTGCCTATCCATCCACGAACATTCCCGAAAGGCGACAAAACGTTAGCTTACGTCTTCGCCCTTTCAACTTCATGCGGGTTGTACTTGTACGTATACTAAAGTCCCCCTCCAGTCGCCGCCCCGAAGCGCCGAATGGGGTATTCCGCTAAAACGTAATCGGAACCTAAAGAAGAAAAGCATGACTACCCGATCTGCTTCCTCCTGAGCGCTGATTGGTCAAAGATGGCGTGTCTGTGGCTGTCAGCCAACGAGCGCGCAGAGGGAAACAGATCGAGCAGTCATGCTTTTCTTCTTTAGGTTCCGGTTGGCTTACAGCGGAATACCCTATTGAACGTCATGGCCAGCGGTGACGTCACCCAACCAACTTCTTTCGAAAGGTAGCAAAATACAGATTACTAACTAGACTGCAGCCGGCGGCCGGGCCTCTTGAACGGATATCTAAAACGGGCCTATAGGCGGACTCGACACAAATTTATCTGTAGTAGAGACCAACGAGGAAAAAATAAAAAGTTCGACGGGTACAAGTAGTGTACACAGTGAAAAAGTTTGCGCTTTTTTTGTTTGTTTGCTACGGCTGTCCACAATTTTCCCTTGGTGCCATCCGCCACCTTTGCCCATAGCTTTCGCTGTACAGTACGTAGTACCGTATACCAGGCGTCCTCTCCTGAAGCCCGGCGACAGGCGGACGTGTCGGAGCCCCACGGCAAGTATTACTACTGCAAGACTATGTACTTCTGGCGCAATCCCCTCCCGCAACCCCCCC
>NW_026267312.1:426825-434982 GCF_000697945.3 Frankliniella occidentalis | reverse complement strand
TCATCTAATCTCAACCATCCCCCCCCCCCCTCCTCTCCCTCCCACACCTGCTCGGGGTGGCTGGCGCGCCTCCCCTGACGGCCAGCCCGCGCGCTCAGCTCACCTCCTCACCCTCGCCCTCCCATCGCCTTGACCCGGCCGCGGGGGTGGCGGCTGGCGTCGCGTCGCGGCGATGCACCTGGCTGGCAACAAGCACGACATCCTCAGGCAGCCCGCCCCCCACCGACTTTCACACCTGCCCCTCGCAGACTCTCCCACACGCCTCCGCGGCCGCGAGTGCGTGCGCGCGCGCGCGTGCGTGTGTGTGAGTGAGTGAGCGCACACGTCCTGACGAGGCCAACGTTATGGCCGGGCTATTTTTTCTCGGGGCGGCCGTGTGTGCGCCGTCGTGTCTGTGTCGTCGCCCTGGTCTTACACTTGCGCGGTGGTGGTGAATAGCGCCCCGCCTCGCGCCCAGCCGCGGGAGAGAAGCCGGCCGAAGAGCCTTTGGGACAGTCTCGGGAGGGCTTTTGGGAAAGCCTTCGGGAGAGCCTTCGGGAGAGCCTTCGGGAGAGCTTTCGGGAGAGCTTTCGGGAGAGCTTTCGGGAGAGCTTTCGGGAGGGCCTTCGGGAGGGCCTTCAGGAGGGCATTCGGGAGAGTCGCGGGGGTGTCGCGGGGGAGCCCCGCCCCGGGAGAGCCGACGGAGCGGTGGCGCGAGGCGCGGCGGCGCGGCTGGCAGCTGTTGCGCCCCGCGAGTGCCGCGAGGGTGACAAGTCACGAGGGTGGTGGTGGTCTGCTCACCAGGACGCCGACGGCGGCGGCGCGGCGGCCGCGGTATCCAGAGAGGGTAATCCTTGACGTCGGCGAGACTTGCGCAGCTTGCGCAACGGACAGCGACGTTGCACTCGGGTCAAGAAGACTGCTCCTGACTTAACACATTCACTATTCACAGACACTGACACTGACAGGCCGCGCTGGGCGGCTGCACCGGCTGAGCTGCACTAGCCGCACCACCACCAGCCCCGCGGCCGGGACCCGCACACTTGCACTTGAAGCACTGCACTGTAATCCAGACTGGGCGCGACGCGGACGGGACCACGGGCCGCAGTGGAACTGCTGCGAAACGGCGGACGGCGTATTTGAACTGCGCTCGCGCTCCGACCGCGCCGACCGCGACCCACCTCCTTCGGCGTCGGCTGACTGACTGGCTGGCCGGCTGCTGGCTGGCGGCACGGCGCGGCTGGCTGGCGGCTGGCGGCGGAGCTGGCTCGCTGACTGGGGGCCCCGCGGCCGGGGAAACAGACGGACGGACGGACGGACGGACGGACGGCGCGGCGCGCGGTGGAGGTTGGAGGGGTGACGCAGCCCAGCCTCAGCCGGCCAGGCAGCAGCCAGCCAGCCGCGCACAGAGCGGCCAGCCATGGCAGCCAGCCGCGAGGATCATCCTGACCGACGCAGGACGTCGTCGTCGTGGTGCTCCGCGGCCGCGGCGCCGCGCTCTGAACGCGTTGCTGACAGGAGGTAGGAAGTCTTAACTCACATGTGTGTTAGTGGAGCCTTTGCTTATGCTCTTTGAGTTAAAAACAAGATCTCACGCTAAATGTGACTCCACTCCACCGAGTGGTCACAACGTATTTTATTTATTGTGATCTGCTGTCAAGGGGCATGAAGATTAACCACTCGTTCAATGGGTTTTGTTGTTTTTTATTTGTTTATTTGTTGCCTAATGACATTTGCATTATTATAGAAAATCGACATCAGGATGTATGTGATATATCTGATAATATTTTATGAAAACCGGTGGCAATTTATGAATGAGGAATTTGTACCACCAAACAGTTGGAAGCCATCTTCCCACACCAATGAAGAGGTTCAACATTCAGAACATAGAACTTCGTAATGAGTCTACAATGTAAACCAGGAACCTCACGGCGGGTGCCTGTTTTATCTTGCACACTATATATACACTCTCAACAGATGGAAACAAACTTGCTTGCGGCTCACTCTAGCCAAAAATACAATTCTAACAATGTGGCACACAACATCATAATTATTCAATACACAGTAAAAAGACTAATGGGGAAAACTTGTTACAGACAAGAGTACAAAATTGCTTAAACTGAATTATTGTTTTTTAAAAAACGAACAACTTTTAAAAACTGTTATATTTATTCCTACCTCTCTGTCTGATAGTTTTTGTTTAAGTGACATATTAATAGTCTCACATCGGTACGCTAAAGCTGTAAGTATTTGTTAAAATAAACCAAAAGCTAACAAAAAAATATTTTAAAAGCAAATAAAAAATGTTGAAGTCCGCATATGATAATGACAGGAGTGTCAGCAACATACCTATAGAGATCAAACACATCTGTTTAACATAGTCTATTCTATAAGATACCCTTTCATTATCAATTTCAAAAACAAAAACAATTAATTTTTAGGATGTACTGATTTTAAATTGGCAATCTGTTTAGGGTTTTAAACTATCAACATGCATACAGTTGATTACATATATTATTGTAAAAAATTCAGAATAGACTATCAGGAAAGAACACTACAATACTAGAGAAAGAGCATCATCTTGAAAAAAATTCTACACATGTAAGAAAGGAAGTAAAAAAAATGATCATTCATGCGTTCAGAGCAAAGACAAGAGAGGAAGAGAGGAGTTGGAATGTGTTAAAATGTCCTATCATAGCCAATCTGGTGAAGTATTTCTTCAGTTTAGAAATATTGTTCTAATTAGCAACATCCTCTTTTCTATAACAACAGCAACAAACAACAAAATTCCTGTCACAAGACAATCCCAAAGTAGGATATTGACCTCTGGCAAGAGAAGTTAGAAATGACCCATCTGTGCAAGAGCTGCAACAGCATTTGCTTCCATTTCTTCTACTGAAGGATCCCCCTCAACTTTAGCAGTTGAGGCCTTAGCAGATTTTTGTTTAGAAGCTTTAGAAGAAGTAACTTTCTTAGAAGGCATAATTGTTTTTCGAGAAGTAGACATGATGCCACTTGATATGGGGACTTTTGGACCAAGCTTTGCATGGATAGATGCCAAAGAGGGTACCTTCTTGGCGGGATTTGCTCCAAAAGTGACTTTACCAACGGAAGAGGCTGCTGGTGAAGTTTTCCCTTGAGAAGCTCCTGGGACTTTACCTTGGCTTAAAGCAGCACCCACCTTCTTAGGTTGCCAAACAGGTGCCATGAAAGCTGCCTTACCAAAGCAGGATGTCTTGGAGCCTGCTTTACTAGAGACAGCTTTGCTTACAGGGGCAACCTTAGAACCAGCCTTGACATCTTTAGAACCACCTTTGATTGAGGAAATAACTTTTGCTCCAGTTTTGGTTGAGGTTGTTTTAGGTACTCCTTTGTTCAGAATAGAAGACTTCGAAACAATTTTAGTTGGCACAGAAATTTTTGATCCACTTTTGACAGGACCAGAGCCTACCTTGTCAGACACAACTTTTGGTCCCTGAGCACAAGGGCTAGAAACTTTACCGCCGACCTTACCAGGATTTGGAACTTTGGGCCCTATTTTACCAGTAGTTGAAACTTTCGGAACAACATCCTTCACTGCTGATGCGGATGAACCCGTTTTGCCAGCTGTGGAAACTTTAGGAGCAACTTTTGCAATGACTGGGCCTTCAGAAAAAGCTTTTGGGTGAGGATGGACCATAGTGGGTGGCATAGAAAGCAAGTCTTCTTCTTCTTCTTCAAGAGTAAAAGCAAAAGGATCTGTTTTTTCTTTTTGAAATATGGGAGGAACAGAAGTGTTGACTACAGCAGCCACTGGTTGATCAGCAATGTCAGCATCACCAGTGGAGCTATCACTGCACACAGGTACGGGACTTGACTCGGCCAAGTCAGGAGGTCCAGAATCAGAAACACTGTCCTTAGTAGATGGTGGAGGTGAAGTATCCTTCTTCTTCTTCTTCTTTTTAGGTGGTCTCTCTACCTTCTCTCCCGTAGGGCAATCCCTACGGGAGGCTGTATGCTAGTTTTTCCTTCTTCTTTTCATAGAAGATGAGCATTGAGGGCAATACCATTTACCTTTAGGAGGTGCAGTGATACTCACACATGCATAATGGAACCATTCAAATGGACACTGAAAGGAACAAAAAGGAGATTTAATTTTTCAGAAGAATTCTTCACCAAGCACGGATATGTATTAATAAAGACTGCAGTACTTACATCTTCATTATCACAGGCCACCATGTCACCATAGGACACTTGATTGCAAAGGCAATAACGTGGTTCATTGGGGTCGTAGGCCCAATCGGGATTGTCTCCATCTCCCAGTCCATCTCCATTTGGATCCAGTAAACCCTCTTCAGCTGCATCTCCTGCTAGTGGCCCTGTGTCAGCCAAAGCAGATGATGAGGCAGAGATTTGAGGGCTTGCCACAGAAGATCCCAGGCCTGAAGAACCTGAGGACAGTGCGTGAGCCGAGCTTGACGCACTAGATTTTCTGGAAAATCAATAATAAATGTCAATCAAACATAGTAAACTTGACAGTAAGGACAAGACGCCACCTACTACTATGAACATAAAATGAGCACTTACTTCTTTTTCTTGGGAACTTCATGTATTGCAGCAAGTGCAGTTTGGGCTGCTCCGGCAATTTCACGTCCAATGGCAAAGTCATGAGAATGCACACCACCGATTGCTTCATAGGATGCTTTCAGACTTGCAGTGCGACGGCCTTGTTGCATCTAAAAAACATAAAAATTATCAAAACCATAACACTGCAGAGTTTTTGGGATGAGCAATTAATGCTGTTCCCCATAACATCAAAAATGAGTAATACACTATTTTAGGTGCAGCTGGTGTTTTTTGCCTACTAAAAAACAATTGTCATTGAAAGGTTAGTTTAAAAAAATTCTTTAGGCTATTTAAAAGTACTCATGATTATGAGATGGAGAGAATGTCAACTGTAAAAAGATGAAATGCAAAGCCTTAAAAACAGCCACAGCACTGCTATGCAGACAAATTGGAGTTCTGAATCAAAATTCACAGCACCACCTTACATATTAACACACAACTAGGATACCATACTAAAAATTAGAGTTAGGTACAAGCAGAAGCAAAAAGCCCTTGCAGTTTTGCTCTAAAAAAAACTGTAAAAAAAAAGGAAAATAGTTTGCTTTTTACATAATCCGGTGAAGCTTACAAGCTACGCACTAAAGATTGGCAACAAAAATAACATACACTCCAACATACACACTTGTCTTAAAATAACAAAGACCTAAAGATAGTATACTAACTGAATCTTTTTTTTTAAAAGGAACAACAGAAAAGGACATGAGTTTTACTAGCATCATGCGACTCATATTTACCTCCTTTGAATCCACTTGAGTACTCCTTTCAGTCTGTTGTACCAAAATGAAAGCACAAAAAGATTTGTGAAAGAGAAATATAAAATCAGTTTCTATCCTTTCACCAACTTGCACCTACTCTGAGAATAGTTTTTTTCCAATTCTACTAAAAGACAAGTAAGTCTTATAAATGATACCCACGGTGACAAATGACAAGCACACAAACACATACAAACTGACACACAAATGAAAACCATACAAATGAACAGATGGGGTAAATATAAGTCAAATTTACTAATGATTACCCTACAAGCAATATATTCATATAATGACGTATTTCAGGCAGAATGCCTTAGGCTGAAAAATGTGCGTGTAGCTGTTCAATAAAGCTGCCTCTGCCAAGCGCTGCATCTGCTTTCTCGCTATCTCTCTTTTTTTTCAGTAGTAAATGGAGAGCCGCGGCAGACATTTTTGTACAGCGAGTTTGAGCGCCCGCTTCCAGTCGTCCAGCCCAGCCCCAGCCCCCAGCCTCACCTGCTGCGTGGCCGCGATGGCCTGCGACGCGGCGGCCGCGATGGCGTTCCCTCCCGCGCCCATGTGTCCGAGGCCGTAGGGCACGCCCGAGGACGACGCCGACGTGGAGGTGGCCGGCGACACGTTGCCGAGCTGCTGCTGCTGTTGCTGCTGCAGCTGCGCCTGGCTGGCGGCGGCGCGCGACGAGCCCGAGCCCTCCAGGCCGTGGCCGAGGCCGGCCTGCAGCTGGTGGTGGGTCTGGCCGAACAGGCTGCGGTCACGGTCCCGGTCTCGGTCCCGATCCCGATCCCGGTCCCGGTCTCTGTCGCGGTCCCGATCCCGGTCCTTGAGCATGCCGGGGGCGAGGCCGTACGACAGGACGTGGCTGTCGCGGTCCCTGTAGCCCGCCGCGTGCCCGTCACGGTCCCGGTCCCGGTGCACGCCGTGGCCGTGGCTCTCCCGGTGACCGCCGTGGCTCTCCCGGTGACCGCCGTGGCTCTCCCGGTGACTGCCGTGACTGTCCCGGTGACCGCCGTGACTATCACGGTGACCCCCGTGACCGTCACGATGGCCGCCGTGACCGTCACGATGACCACCGAGACTGTCACGGTGACTTCCGTGACTATCTCGGTGACTGCCATGACTGTCTCGGTGGCCGCCGTGACCATCGCGGTGGCCCCCATGACCGTCGCGATGACTCCCGTGACTGTCCCGGTGACTGCCGTGGTGACTGTCCCGGTGGCCATGGCTGTCGCGGTGGTTGTGGCCACCGTGAGGGTCCCGGTGGCCGTGCGACATAGAACCACTATGACTAGAGCTCCGGCTATCAGTTGAACCGCTCCCAACGCCACCCACTGCGTTCGAATCGCGCCGTTTTTCTGCATCACAATTGAGACATGTAACAAGTGCATTGGCTGCAAGACAAGACAAAGTGTTGAGTATTTTAGCGTACTCTGTTTGCCTGAATTCGATGGTCTTGAGCTGTAGTTGTAGCGATTTTCTTTCTCCCCACTACTGGGTGGAGGAGCATCTAGTTCTAAGGACCCTACAAATAGTAAAGTTGATTAGAAGGTGAACCATTCATTTCTGATCTTGAAAGAGGGAATTGCTCTAAACATACTTTTTTCTAATATTTCTGTTATTCCTGCATTGTCTGCTTCGAGCTCAATTTTGAATTTAAATAGTTCAGAATCTAATCGCCGGAGGTATCGATCAACTAATTCATACATTTGACTGGCCAGTTGCACCTTTTCATCTGAAATCAAATAATAAAATGTTGTAAAAGTTTTGGATTTAACCAAGTCTATGTATTAAAACACAAGCGATGATGTTGTGTTACCTGCGTCTTCTAATGTTTTATAATATTCTTTTCGGATGCAATCATGTTCTGCATCCCTTTCTAGTTTTGGAAGGCGTTTAGCATTAGTAAAGAAAGTTTTAACTTTCTTTTCTAACCCATCTATTGAATCTGCATAACAGAAAAAGAGGATTATTGTCATACAGAACACAAACTTGGGCAAAACCAGGACAACGACTGAAACCAACTTTGAACACCAAGATCCATTTCTCGCATGTCTGTGAAACGATCTCGCAACTCCTGCGGGAGGTGCTCGATCACTGTGGGTGAAAAGGGGGTTTTAAGCATCAAGTTTTTATATGAAAAACATATACATAACCTCTTTGATTGTACCAAGTTTCACTTACTTTCAAGATAATCTTCTAGGTACAACATTTCGAGGCCGGAATCTAAGTGAAATTATTCTTTAGACGTATAGTGGAGTAACTATCGAAACAAGAGACTAAATTACAACGCCATAATAATCAAGTTTACAACACAAACAGATATCCTGACGTCTGTTTAGAGTTTACGGAGCCTTCTTCAAAAGTAGGCAACCCGCACAGCAGCATCTCAGGCGTGAGTATGAGAGATTCACAGCTACGTACCAAGTATGCGAAACCCGCCATTAAGGGCGGGAAGTTTAAAAATGGTCACACATTTATTTTGGGATTATCACTATTTAAGAGCGGGGCTCACTAAAACTGAAGGTCATACTGAAAATTTTTGACTGCATCCAAAAGGCTGAGGAGGGGAGCTGGATGAGCTCCTCACGTACCATCCCGTTGCGGCTGTCCTCCAACGCTGTGTTAGTAACAACAGGGAAGTGCCGTCGTGGGCCGTGGCAGCTATCGTGGGTCGAGGAGAAGCCAAACGCCTATCCCATCGATGTATAATTCTGTATAAATGCAGAGTATTCAGCGGCCTTGATGTCATGTGCTGTTTCGCAGCATTTTGGGCACTCCCTCGGCGGCGTGGTGCAGAGACCAGACCTCGGCGGTGCCCCCCCCC
>NW_026267312.1:410507-426710 GCF_000697945.3 Frankliniella occidentalis | reverse complement strand
CTCCTCCTCCTCCTCCTCCTCCTCCTCCTCCTCCGCCTCGCCGCCAGCTCAGCTCGGCAGCCGCCACAGCAGTCCAGTCCACCTCCTCGTCCGGCTGACCGCCGCGCCCGTTACGCAGCCGCCAAGCGCGCAGCGCTGCTTCCGTACCGCGGGAGCCAGTGTTGCCAACCCTCCGGGCCCGAGCCGGGCCGGCGCGGGCAAAGAAAGAGGACGCCCGGCCCGGGGCCGGCGGGGGTGGGTCCGGCGGGTCCAGTCACGACGACGGGGACCTCGAGCAGGGGCGGGCCCGCCTTTGATACCGCCCTCTGCGGGCCATGGGTACGCGTCCGGCCCGAGGGCAGGACGACGGGTGGTTCTAAAGACGCGCCGAATCTTTTCCGCTGTTGTTGTTGGCTCGGAGGTAGTTTTTTCGGGGTAGGCACGCTGCCGTTTGTTGAGACTCGGCGATCGCGGGGGCGGTTCGAGCTCGAATCCCCCGGAATCTGTGAGACAACTCCCCGCTCACCTTGATGACACCCGTCGCATAGGCCAAGAGAGGTACAGGGGAGGCGGGCGAACATGTTCTGACCACTGTAGTTGGAAGCCGGCTGCTCCCGCGATCATCGAAGTTGCCCAACAAATGCGGTGTGCGAACGCACTTCTTCCACTTTTGATTGTTTTTGTCTGTGGGGGGGGGGGCACCTAATGTATTTGAATGTACTTCCCTTCGCGAAGTGGGGGAGGGGGGGGGGGTTGTCGATGCCATGCCAAAGCGCCTAAACGGACTTGGTCTGCAGTCTGTTCGAGTGAAGCTTCCTGCGTCGTTGGCAGCTACAACTGTGTAGCTACAGGCATGGGGCGCATTAGTTTGGTAGACATGGCAAGGCAAAAGTGAGAAATACGCGCCGCCACAAAAGTCCGCGTTTAACCTCGCTCGCTGCGACTCTGGCACTGAAAAGAGTTAACACTGCAGTGATAAAAGAGCTTGTCCTTCTGGGATATCATCCAGAAAATACGTTCGGTTTTCTCAGAATCATTCGGTAAATCACTGGCACTCGGCCCCTGCGAGACTCGGGGTAGGCCAACCCGCAGCACGCGGATGCGCGCTAAGCAAGATGTTGCCTACCTATCAGGCGCTATGAGAGGTGCCATTCTCAAGGCCATTGACTTCACTTTCAA
Organism: Frankliniella occidentalis; assembly: GCF_000697945.3. NCBI lineage: Eukaryota > Metazoa > Arthropoda > Insecta > Thysanoptera > Thripidae > Frankliniella > Frankliniella occidentalis. The sequence goes on along the minus strand of NW_026267312.1, from coordinate 425,552 downwards.
CTGAAGTTTCGTAACGGCAAATGACTGACGTACTTTCACGCACTAGGCATGGGCACAAGGCATGGGAACAATGAATGCCATTTTGTTTGATAATAATTTTAATAATAAATTATTCATTTGTTTTCTACAAAGTATCAGTCGACATACACATTAATATTGCAGCAAATAAAAAATGAAATACAGAACAAATGCTAAGAATAAAATTGCTGTCGATGCTTAAATCATATACTGCATAAGACTCTCTTTGTTGTTTTTTAAAATTATATAAATTATATAAATTTCCAGTATGGTATGCAATAAACCTCTTTAATGTCGTTGGGTTTTCAAATAGCGCAACAGATTGCAACCTAAAGCACAATACTTGTCAGAAAACAAGCCATCACATAAAATTATCATTATAAAAAAATACATACATTCATGCAATGTCACTGTCATCGTGACAGTGATATAAATAATATCACTACAGCACTTGGCCAGGAACATGGCCCCAGTCTTTATTTTCAAACAAATAAGTAATGTAGGCAGTTTACAGACACAACTGCTCAGCATCTTTGTAGTATTCAACCTATCTGCTACCCCCATTTTGTTGTTTTCCCTCGCCGAACTTAGCTCTTTGCCGTTTCACAAAGTCTTTTGCTAATTTGTCTCCTTGGCGATGTTCAAGGGCTTTCATTACATCCGATTCTGTAAGATCAAATTGAATGATAAAATACAAGACCACCTTTTATTGAACTGTGCACCAGAATAGAAAGAAAGAATACCAACCAAGGACATTTTGTGGTCTATGCAATTTCAAATGCACTTGCGGTAAACTATGAAGACTAACAGAGGAATCATTTACTGGTATGTCCTCAAAAGAAAGGAACGCCTCAGCAATGAATTCATTCATACCAAGAAAATCTTGATCTTTTAAGATAAATGCTATGATTCCTTGGGCTCTCTGGTCTGCAGATACAGGACTGAAAATCCACAAAAAGAAAAATTAGAGCTGATCATCTTATTTACCTGCTCTTACTGCAAACTGTAGAAACTTACATGTTGAAAGTCTCATCAAACAATGGGTACAGATTCTTTTTGTGTGTCTTTGTGCGTGGTTTTTGAATATTTCCAAATTTGTCTTCAGGTAGAAGATGAATTTTGACATAGGGATCGCAGGAACCTAAAACGAAATAGTCTACATGAGTAAAAATGTCCGGGGCAAAAAAACTTTAACACATTTCTTCTTCTTTTTCATATTACCATTTGAATCCATGGGTTTAATGTTCCTAGCGTTCATAATTTCAATTGTTAAGACATCTTCAACAAAATGAGCTCGAATAGTCAAAAGCCCTTGATAATGAGCGTCACCCATGGATTGGAGTTTTCTTTGTTCTAACAGCCGTTGCACATAAAACTGATATGTGAGGTCTGGAGTCTCCATCCCATGAAGACGTAAAAGACGTTCTACCTTTCTTAATTCCCCATGGCTGTCAAATGGTGAGTCAACTGACTCCTCCTGCTCTTTCATGCCATTCATCTGGAAAGAGCATAAAATAGAAGATAAATATGAGCTGTTACAAATCAATAAAGACATCTTTTAAATTTTAGGGACTTTACTTGCCTGTTCAATTTTTTGTTGTTCTTGGAGTTGTTGTTGGAGATCTCCTTGCTTAAAGAATCCTATTAGGATATCAAGAGTTTCATGAAGTTTGGAAAAGAATGACGGTGGTTTCCGTTTCTACAAAAGAAAAGAAAGAAATTATGAGTTGAAAAAGAAACTATTTCAATGTATTTTTGGACAATTTTTTATAATATGCTACTAACTTCCAGGCTATTTTTCACAAGTTCTGAGAGAATGTTTGACACATTATTCCACATTATAGACAGAATTCTATCAAAATTTTCACTATTTAGTTCTGAATGAAGCATGACCAAGTTTTCATCCAAATACTGCATGAGGCGGTCCACAGCATTGCAATCTTTGTTCAAGAGGTCAGCTCCTTCTTGCAGAAAACGCTGGATAGCTGGATCCATCTAGAAAAATACTTGTTACATTTTGTTTGCACAAAAAAAAAAAGTTCTTTCAAAAAATCACGATTAAAAAATTAGTGCTGTACCTTGTTGGCAACTGTCAACAATAAATCCACAATTTTATTGTGAACAATGTCAATGGAGTTTTCTATTATCCCATGTAATGTATTTTTGCATTGCTCGGCAGCTGAAGCAGACTGGAAGTCGGCCAATGCTGCCAAGATATTGTCCATGCCGAGCTCAGCAACAAATGGCTGAATACTTTGCCTTACATACTCAATGTTGTTAATTGCTAGGCACCACTGAAATTAAATTTTTGCAATTTAAAACCATAGGGTTTTTGGTATAAAAAGACAACAAAAAAACAAAAACAAAACAAAAAAAACCAAGGGGGTTATATTTGCTTACCTCTTGGGTCACCTGAAATCTTTTTTCGTGAACTGTGCCCTGATTGGTTTCTGAGAAAGAATCTATCTTCTCACTCATTTTGTCTGCATAAAATTCTGAGCACCGGCATATATCCTGTGAGAGGAACATCATAGTTAAAAATTTCAAAGGATTAAATTTTATTTTAGATTATGAAATTAAATTAAAGCCTCTTACGTCAATAATTTTTGCTACAAAGGTATAGGATCCTTCAACATCAGGCCATGCCAATTGCTGCCAAAATATTTTAATCTGAAACAGAGAGCTGTTAATCATCATGCTTCTATAGTGCTGCAAAGTTTTCTATTCCTCACAAAATAGGTAGATACCTGATAAAATATAGCGAATGTGTCAACAGCTGATGAGCTGTATTTTACACTTGAGTCCACAGGAACTAGAGTATCCAGCTCTACAGCTTTTGTAACACGTTGAAGGGCTTTAGAGCTTGCAATTTCGAGCCACTGAGCAACACCTCGATGGAACCAATTGTGAAATTTGGCAATTGCAAGAGATTCAAGATCATTAGGGCATAGTGTGCTCCCAAGGAAGGACAGTCGCTGCATGGCCAAATAGAGTTCAAACAAAGTAGTGCCCATCGATAACGGTTCTTCATTCTCAATGTGAATTCCATCAGCATTGCTTCGAATTGGTCTTAGCTGATCACACACATCTTGTACAACTGGCTCAGCCTCTTCACAAACCTACGTAAATGAAGTAAGAAATTTTAAAATAATGATATTATGATGAGGAAAGAGTACCAATCAATAAAACTTTAAAAAGTGTTTTAGAAAAATATTACCTTTGCCTCATATATTCTATACAGCAAACTTGAATAAGGCAACCCAATACCTTTCAAGAAAATTTTATCATGGTATTCAATGGCTTTTAGCAAATCAGATCGAACTAATTGAACTAGCTTGATCACATGCCTCAGTCGATCTTCTTCTGATGGACCATCAACTGTATTGTTTTCCAAAATATGGCACAGCCTGAAACCAAACATGTCTCATGCATAACACAAAGCATATCAAAGAATAGATAAGATTTTGTAGATAAAAATGTAGTTTTGTCTACCATTCCTCAGCTCCATGTTTCACAGCATCAGACAAAACACCATTAATATCACAGTTTGGCTGATCTGTGGGATTGCTGAGCCAGCCATACACAGATCTAGGGAAGAGGTCTGTTCCTTCTGGTGGAGTTAGTGTTGCAAGAGAGGACAATGTGCTGTTGTGAGGAGAGAAAAAAGTTACTTGATATTCAGAATCAACATAAAAAGCAATCAAGTTTTCAGATAGAATTATTGTTAATGAACCTACTTTACTATGCCTGTTATTTGTAAGAGAGTGCCCCTATCACAGTTTGATATCTTGCGCAGTCTCCTAACAGAGTTCATACAGGATGGCAGGAATTTCTTAGTAGCTTCCCAAAAGTGTTTTATCTGTAAAGATTAATTAATCTGTTTAAACAGTATGTAAGACATGATTAATAGAAGCCTTCTATGAAAAAATGGAAATGTAAAATTACCTCCTCTGTTGAAAACATTCCATCTGTAATGGGTTTCTGCAATTGGTTTCCCAGCTGGGCAAATAAATAAAAGCTCAAGGGATGGTCCACATGCACTGAGCAAAACTCCACCCAGCGAGCAAGAGTTTGATCAAAGGCAGTAAGGCCGCTTTGGACTGCGTGCTGTCTGAGGATGGTGGATGCGAGTTCGTCAAACTCTCCACACCACGCATATGGCTCCAGCTAAAATTTTAAATCACAAATAGATACTTAAAGACATTTCGCAGAGACAATCTGTAGTACCAGCAGATTTTTAGGTTTTAAAGAAGAGTGTTGAAAGTTAAAGCGCAGAAAGTATAATGATTATCAGTTTAAGTGTCAATTCACCGGCAACGCAAGTGTGTCAATGTAACACACTTGTGGGTGTGTGACTGGCCATTCTTACATTTAATGGAGAAAAGGAATTATTTTCCTTTGAAATTCACCCACTTGTGCCTCCCGTATGCGTTCAACACACTTGGGTTTCCGGTGTTGTTTTGTATGAAAAGTCCAAACGTCTTTTCTCAGCAGCCTCACCTTCGTGCTGTCAAGGTGGTGCAGCAGGAGAAGCCTCAGCAGGTGCCGGTGCTCCTGGAGGGCGACCTGGGCGTTCTTCTCGGCGCCGAACGCCACACGCAGCTTCACCACGCCCTGCTTCTTGGTCTTGTTCTTCTTCTCCAGGTTCACCCACTGCATGTGACCGCCGGTGGGGACGCACTGTCAAAAAGAATCAGAAAAATAAATAATCACCCTCTTGGCCCCCACGGTGAAGGGCACTCCCGCAACGCACGACTGCCGTGCAGTACAGCCTACCCCAGCCGCTGACAGGGGCTCCGGGACCCTCTCTGGGGTCGTGCACAAATTACGTCATTTTCGACAGGTGGGGTACTTTCGAACTCAGCAATGCAAACGGGAGTGTTTGGGAGGCCATGATAATTGTATCCCCGTAGGTCATTTTTTTCTGGTGGGGTAGCTTTACCATAGCGTCAAAAAAGCTTCCATTTTCAACCCTGAACTCTAATAGAGGGCCGTGAAAAAAGTACCCCACTTCTGAAAATGACGTATTTAGTAAGTGCTCGGCTCTGGCTGGAACTCACGTTGAGGGCGACCTGCGCCGTGCCGATGTACTCGTTGTCGTGCTTGCCCGTGGACGCCGTCACGGCGATCTCCTTGACGAGCTTGCGCAGCCCGCGCACGCCCTTGATGTCCGTCAGCTTGCCCATCTTCTCGCGCACCGTCTCGGCCGGGTCGAAGTCCCACACCTCCACGAACAGGATGTCGTCGGTCGCGTTGTTCACCGGCCTGCATGAGGGCGGGAGGGACAGAAAGGCGGGGAATAAGAAGGGGACGGCCGACGAGGAGGACGATGAACAACGTCTCCTGGCAGCGGGACTCACAGCGAGAAGTGCTCCTCCCAGGTGGGCGTGAGCGTCTGCTGCTTGACGGACGTGTTGTAGCGGTGGGTCGTGTTGGACGACAGGTAGAGCGTGCAGTACGGGTCACACATCCCTGGGAGGAAACACAAACAAAAGTCAGGCTAACACACGGACAGTGGATGTGACCGCAGCAGCACGGTGGCGCAAGTGAAACTCACCGTTCGAATCCTTTGGCTTTAAATCCTGCGCCTCCAGAACTTCCACGTTCAAGACGATTTTCGGCGCCTAGGAAAAAATAAAATAAAATAATGATAGTACGCCTACGTTATCAATATTAAAACGCGTCGTTTATCGACGAGTTTATTATTATTTTTTTAAACCAGCGTTGGTGCATTACACGGACCTCCTTGGCCTCGACCGTCGACAGCAGCTCGGCGTGCTTCTCCTCGTCGATCTTGAAGGCATCCTGCAGCAGGCGGCAGAGCGCGTCGCGGTCGCTGGCCGTCGTGACGTCGCTGCCCACATTGTGCAGCAGCAGGTACAGCACCTCGCTGTACAGCTCCTCGATCTGGAACGAAGAGCGTCAACGTGTAGTAAGCTGGTCGGTCAGCTCCCGGCCGCTCACGCACGCGGTCGAGGAGGTTCGGCAAAAGAGGCGGGAAAATACAAATGAGCGAGGGATGCGGGCCATGGACATTGTCGTGGTGGCCCTGGAGACCAACGTCTTAGTGTGTGATGCGCATTGTGTTCGAATGGCAATGCGGCGATCACCAGTGACACCAAGGATATACGTCACTGGTTTGGCGCGAGCTGGGATTTGTTGGCCGCCGGCCGCCGCCTAGGCCTCCCTAGACAAGCGCGGGCCTCGGCTAGAGCCCCTGAGTGGCCAAGGCCTAGGGTAGCGGGGCCCGTCCGCGTCTGTCCTCATCGCCTAGACCTAGACAGCGTGGGCCTCGGTCAGCCCATCCCCAGGGCGGTCTAGGGCAGCCTAGGGGGGTCCCGCCCGCCTGTCCTTGCCCCCTTTGCGCAGCCGCCGGGCCGCCGCGCGCCACCCAGGGAAACCTCCTCGTCGTCGACGACGTGGTCTTGGACCGGGGCCAGTCTTGCGTAAAGGGCAGCCCGGCGGCAGGTAGCACACTGCCGGCATTTCGAACCCTCCCCGTCGTCGAAACTACACGAGAACTTTAAAAATAAAGTTTATTTATTTTGTTTTTAGCGGATCTGCTACAAAAAGTCGATCGATTGGCGGTCGAGCTCGGGTAAACTTCGCGGCCGCGGTGTGTATGTGGCGAGCGGGGGCGGACGGCGCCTTTACGTCACCGGGCAGCCCCGGCCCCGGCGGCCGTTGGCGCGGTACCTCGTACTCCTCCGCCCGCGCCGCCGGCCCAGGACCGCGTCGGAGGAGGTGGCGCCCGGCCTCCGCGCTCGCGCTCGCTCTCACTCTCTCCCCTGGCCGTGTGCACGCGACTTGCAGCCGACGGCGCCACCCCGCACTTTCGAACGCGAGCGACGCAAACGCTCAAACCGTCCGCAGGGGTGCGCAGATGGAGAGGGGCGGGCGGCGCCTCGACCAGTGGTGGCTCGAAATACAGAAACCACCTTGGCCGATCTGTCATCATTGAATGGCCTAGACCCGAGCAGAGATGAATGGAGGCGGAGTTAGTATTATTCGTGTTTCTCTAGTGAATTCTACACGTTTCATTCAAGAAAACAGTCCATCCCTCTTTTCAAGTTCTTCTTTTGGCTCGATTCGAAAGCTGCCAGCATGCGGAGCTTGTTGAACGCCTTTAAGCTGATTAAGGTGATTTGAGGCTTTCAAGTCGTTTTCCCTGATTAGCTAACTAGCACTGTGTCGGAAGAAGTGTGGGTGGAACTGGTGGGGGGAGGGGGGGTCTCCGGCGAGCAGCCAGGCTCGGTCGGTGGAGTCTGGAGATCAATCTGGCATCCTCTCGATCGACCAGTCCATTATGATTTTGATATCAAACCGAAGTGACAGGGTCGCGAATGGAATCAGTTGCCGCGCTAGCTCGGTCGCGCTGTGGAGCAGTGCAGCTACGCCACGCCACCTACTGTCATGGAGTTGATGAGCTCCTCGGTGCGGCGCTGCAGCACGTCCCGGCGCACGCCCCGGAAGCCGTAGGCCGCCCGGACCACGTTGCGCGCGCGGCTCAGGAGCCCCGCGCCGTGGCCCGACGGCCGGTGGCCCGCGGCGCCGTTGGCCAGGTAGCCGTCGCTGCCCGTCACGGCGCTGCCGTTGGTCAGCCCCGAGACCGCCGTCACCGCGGACGGCTTGCTCCGTTGCACGGGCAGGGTGCAGCTCCTGGAGGCAGCCGCCGACGTGGTGGTCGGTGAGCGTGGGAGTTCGACGGGGGCGGGGGTGGCGTCGGTCACTGCCCCGTCCAGCGACATCGCCGGCAGCGCCTGCACCGAGGCCGCGCCCTTCACGGCCACGGCCGGCTGTGCGCCGGCGGCCTGCGCCTGCAGCATCCACGGCCAGAGCCGGGGCGTGGAGCCGACCTCCACCTCGCCGACGGCGCCGAGGCCGTTGTGAATGCCCATCCCGGTGGCGGGCCGCGACCGGCGGCGCGCCGCGGGCCTCGGCGCCGTGCCGGAGGAGGCCATCGAGAGGTTGCTGCAGCTCGCGCTGTGGCTGCGGCGCGGGCGCACGGGGGGCGCGGGCGCCTTGGGCGTCACGGGGCCGTAGATGGCCGAGGTGCCGAGCCCCGCGCACGACGAGAAGATGCTACACATCGCGGTCGTGGTGGGGTGCGCGCCAGCCCCGGTCGCGTCGTCGCGTGGACCCTCGCGGACGCGGGCGGACGCGCGGACTGTGGGCACGGCGGGCACGTCGGGACCCGACTAGATAATCACCCCGAGGAGCCCAAGGGCCCCGGTGGTGCCCCCGCGCCCCGCCCCCGGTGGAGGTGCCCGCGCCGCCCCCCGCCACAGCCCCGGCGCGCTATGTTTAGAGCCCCCCGCACCCCCTCGGGCACCTCCCCAACCCTCCACGGCAGCTCTCTCTCTCGCACTCACTGGCCGCCCGCACCCCTGCCCGGCACTGGACCCGACCGGATCGCCACCGCCGTACGCACCTAGAAATTCTGATATCTTTCAAACAACAAACGCAACTTTGCAATATCTTATCCCAAAATTTCACAGATTTACTATTTCACGATTTTTTCATGACTAATTTTCAAAAGTAACGAGGACAGTTATCGGGCATTTTTTAAGGGGGTAGCCCCGAGGAGGGTCGCCCTCCAGCCTCAGCGGCTGCTGTGATCCTGCCGCCTGGCCGGCCGCTGGGCCGTCCCCAAGGGCTGCGCAGAGCACAGCGCCGACAACCCGGCGCGCGCAGCCAGGGCGTTGTTTACCTCCGCTGACCCCAATCCGACCATCAGAGCAGGCAGCACCGGCGGAGCACCGCGAACGATAATAAACGCAACCCGACGAACCCTCTCCCTCAGCCAGTGAAGCGCGTCTGCGTCCAGGAGGGCGCGCGTACCGTACACGCAGGGAAGTCCCAGCTTTGCTGCCTGTTATTGAATCATCCAGAAAGGACGTCCGTTTTTGTGAGATTCTCTCAGCTGGTTACAGTGTAGCTCGGCGCCTGCGAGCCCAGGGGTAGGCCGCCCCGCTACACACGCATGCATTGCAGGGGCGATGTTGCCTACCCAACAGGCGCTATGAGAGCTCGCCTGCCTCAGCCTGAACTACTTTGGAGGGACGCCTACTTTCTGGATGACCCATGTTGGCAACCATAGTATGGTATTAGGGGCCACCATCAGAAATGTTGGGGATCTCTGAACCAGAGCTGGTCGCTCCTTAGCAGATCATGTTTGTGGGCAAAGTTGCGCTCGGCTCGGGGATTCCAAAAGTGCTGCTGTGCCTTCCTCCTCTACAGCAGATGTTTGCGATCCTGGGATTCCAGCGGAGCGCGGTCGCGGCCGATTCGCTATACAATCCGACCGTGGCTCATTCTTTTGCCGGCGCGCTTGAATTCCCGACGCCGCCGCCGTCCGTCGCGTTCCATCTCTGCAGATGGCGGTGGCACACGACGGTGGCGCCGCTTATTTCAAGTTTATGGCGCCGCTGATGTGGGATCCGATCGGTGTGCTCAGTGTGCTTACATCGTGATGCACTGGGTGTTGTCCGACATGTGACGGTGGCCAGCTCGCGCCGCAGACTTTGTAGCGGAGTGTGTGGTGTACGTCGCTTGGTTGACGGACGTGTGTGCATGTGCATGAGGGGTCTTTCAAGCTCAGGAGGAGGAGGATGTCGGTCTGACAGCCGACTGTACTCACATTCCACCCGACAGAGTCGGAGAAGACCTTCTTCTGCACGGCGGCGTCCTCGGTCTCCGAGTCGGACGCGTCCATGCGGCCGGCGGTCCCGAGCGCCACGGCGGGCACGTCCCCGTCGCCGCCGACCTCGAGCACGTCGGAGAGGGCCGGGTCCGCGGCGCCGTCGGCGTCAACGTCCGCGGCGGACTCGCCCTCGGCGGCCGCGGCCACGGAGCTCGCCGAGGGCGGCGCGGCGCCCAGCTGGTGCGAGCGCTTGACGGCGCACGCCCCGGCTCCGGCTGCGGTGGCGACATCGTCGGCGCGCTCGGTCGACTCCTGCAGCAGCGAGCCGAACTTCTCGAAGAAGCCGCCGTCGAGCTCCTGGACCCTGCGGACACGGACGAGGACGACAAACATGTTACAAACGAGTCACAGTACAGTACAACCCGGCCGCGGCGGCGCTACTCCTCGAGCCGACCCGCGAGTAGCTCTGCCGCCGCGATACTCCCCGCTGCTGGCCCCGGGCAGAGTACGGCCGCTGCGAAGTTTAGAACGCCTCGTCGGTACTGTACCCTACACAAAGCAGCGCTTTCCTGTAAAATCAATGCTCGTTTCAGCAACTGCAAGGGGGCTTTCCTTCCCCCTCCTTCCCCTCCGCCCGGACCTGGGCGCCCCAAACAAGGCTGCGGCGGGCGTGCGCTCCGCCTGCACGCCCTGCACGCCCACCGCGGCCGCGCGGGCACGCCCACGTGTCATCTCCGCACTCACTCACACATTGTCGTTCATTCAACGGGCAGAGCCCGACTCGTCGTTTTGGCCTCTCACGCGGCGCTCGCCGGACCGGCACTTTTCTTTGCGACAACGCGACATCGCACGAATTATGAAAACATTTTCGAGGGGAACGGGTTACATTTATCGCACGATCCTCTAATCAGGTCTATAGTATAAATGTGTTACAGGCTATGGTAAATGTACCCCAATTGAACGACACTGTTGGGTTTTGGGAACTGTGTCGTGCTCGTGCTGTAGTCTCCCTGTAGAATCGGTCACAATTAATTGACCCAGCAAGTTTTTTCGCCTTGAACGAATTTCGTTCCATAACTTTTTAACCCGTGGGCGGCGTGCTCTCCAGCAGGTTGCAGTACTGGCGGTTTGCTTCTCCCCACTCGCAAGACGCAGACCCACTAGATTTAGTGGGTCCCGAGGCTCGCCAGGTCCGCCCGTCCGCCCCCCTCCCGCCCCCGTGTCCTTGGGCACCGCTGGCCGTGAATGCGCCATGAGCCAAAGACGCCCAGCCCTGGCCTCTTGGAGCCAGGCCCCGCCGTTTAATCATGACCAAACCGTTCCTTTTCCGGGGGGGGGGGGGGGGGTAGGTACTTCTTTGTCACATTCACATCCCATTCCGATCAACAGGTGTGATTCGAACGGAAGAGACAGGTCGATGGGTTATTTCGTTATTTCGAGTCCACGGACCCCGCCTATGGGGCGTAATGGAACTCCATTAAAAGCCGAGAAATGAGAAAGGTCACCACCAACGGGTCACATCGCCATGGTATCACGCCGGGGTGACGGATAGCGCCCGCATGGCGCCCACGGCCGACGAGGAGTAGTGCAGGTCGCAGGTCGGGCTGGAGAGGGCCGCACTATCAGACACGTACAAATGACATGGGGGACGGGGGAGATATCACGCGACCGCGCTGCTCCCATTTTCTAATACGGTTTTCCCGGCCGGCTGGAAGGTTTTCGGTCGCTCGAAACGACTTTCTCATTTCATTTCGTTTCGGCAGTGTACTTGTACACTCCCGATGAGATCACCGCCTGCTCAAGTCTGCCGGGCACCAGGGCGGCACCGGGCGCGGGCCCATACGGTGGTGCCATCGAGCGATGCGGTACTCCACCACCACCGCGGCCTCGGAGAGGCTGAACTCGTCGAGTCCTCGCTAAGGCTTTTTCATTAAAACTTCCAGAGAGTATTTTTGATTCCTCTTTAAAAGTTTATAATAAAAATATTAATGTTTTCAGAATAGTTTCGTTTCCTCCCGAAGATTTCTGAAAATATTTCCATTTTTTTCATTTTTTTCTGGAAAAATGTCCATATTTTCCAGGCTCCAAAATACCTAACAACCGCCGCGGCCTCGCGGAGAGGCACAACTCGTCGGTCCTCGCGCGGACCGTGGGCAGGGCGGGCCGGGCCGAGCGGCGGCGGCGCCGGGCGAGAGAACCTGAAGGAGAGAGGAGGAAGCTGAAAGAGAAAAGAGAGACAGACGACGGATCTGCCCTGCCGGTAGTCATAGAGGCACAGCAGGCAGCCCACACGCGAGGTGACGCACGACGTCCTCTGCCGTCGTGGCGTCACCGATGATCGCTGTCCCACGGCACCTTATTCTTCCGCCTTAATAATTTTCTCTAAACTTGGTCTTCTTACCGGCCCGCCTACGTGAAGGGCAGTTCAGGCCCTCCTCGTCTCGACGCAAGAAGATAAGTCACCGCTCCCCCACACACATCACCCAGTTTTCTCGTTATTTTTCGACCGTCAATAGCAGATATCACAGAAACGGTGGTGTGAGTCAGTTCAGTTTTCCTTTTGCAACTAAAACGTCTCGACTGACGTTCGCATATACTATGCGACTATTTTTTTCGTTCCAGCTGGTATGTTTTTTTTTTTACTTCAAATTGTTTTGTGTGTCCTGGAGTTATGGTTTATTGGTGAGTCAGTCTGACTGAGCAGGCGAGGCGGGCAAGGTCGGAGCAGAGTCGGGTACCGCAGCGGACACCGCGAAGCGTCCAGTCAGCTGACGGACGGCCGCCGGCCTAGGTGGAGGGAGGAAGGGGGCGGTGGTAGTGCTGGGGAGAGAAGTATTATTGGGATTCCCTCCGAGTCGTTTACGAATGAATGGCAACTTTACATGAAACGAGGCAAAAGCTTTTTCCCACGGCGGCGACTGCAAAACACTCACGAGGGCGTCTGCTGGAGGGCGGCGCGGCGCTGTAGAGCATTGCAGCCTCACAGCTTCGTCCTTCACGCTCCAGCGTGCCATGCCACGCCGCGCCGGCCAGAGGCCAGCAGCGGTCCACCGCGCTCAGGGGCCTAACTGACACGCCAGGGAGATGTCAGACTGACACGGGCTATAGGGGCCGAGGGGCCAGAAACAGCGAGGGCCTAGGGCTGACATGGCTGGGGCCTAACTGACACGCCTGGGGCCTAACTGACACGGCTGGGGCCTAACTAATACGTCTGGGGCCTAACTGATACGTCTGGGGCCTAACTGATACGGCTGGGGCTTAACTGACATGGCTGGGGCCTAACTGACTCGGCTGGGACTTAACTGACAAGGCTGGAGCCTAATTGACACCGCTGCAACTGACACGGCTCAGGCCGAACTGACAGGGCACGGGGCCGAGCTGACACGGCTGGATCCTAACTGACACGGTCGGGGCCTAACTGGGTGCCTGCGGGGCCAAACTGACTGACAAAGCGCTTAGACTCGTCAGAGGGCCGGGTGGTGCCGAGCCGATCCTTACCGACTATCCAGCGCGTGAGGCACTGGAGATGCGGCCTTCTCCCGCATCTGCTCGTAGAACGACTTCCACATGGCCTCCTCGTTCATGGCGGGGCCGTGCTGGTGGCGCTGCTAGGTGGAGACTTCCCTGGGCAGGCTGCCAAGGCACCCGGGAGGCTGCGGCTGCAGCTACTGCTACTGCAGCGCGCAGGGGTGCCACCTCCTCTCGCCACCGGGACCGGAAGGGACGGGCACGGCAGTCTAATCTCTCTGCACCTCGGCGTCGACGGCGGTGGCGGCACCTCGGGACTGGACGGACGGCCGTCTCGGCCTCGGCGTCGGCGGCGGGGAGGGAGAGCGCGCGGGCGGCAGCGGGGTGACACCACGACGAGGGTTATGGGCGGACTGACAGTCGAGTCGGAGTCAGCAGCAAGCACGGCAGAGCGCCGGGCCGGCCGGGCCGCGCACAGCTCGCCAACACAACAGCGCCCGGGCCCCGCCCCGCCCCGCCCGCCGCACCTCACCACCTCACCCTTGCCATCTCCTTGCCGCGGTGCCGCGGTGCGGTGGGCACGCCGCGGGGTCGCGGGGCCGCGGTGATGCGGTGCGGACAATCGCCGCCAGACAGCGCCACGCTCCGCCGGCCGGCCGCTGCGGAGACAGCCCGCCGCGCGGCTCGTTCGGACAACTTTCCAGTAGGGGCGGCAGGCCGAAGCAAGACTATTATTCGGACGCCGCGGCGACGACGGCTGACCTAGGGCAACCCGAGCCGGGCAACCCTCGTAGACACACGGCTCATCCCGAGCAAAGTACTCAAACAACAGTTTTGCTCTGCCAAACTGAACTGCCAGGATGGCCAATGTCGTCGTGGACGCCATGGACCGACCGGCTACACGGTGAAATTTTGGAGGGGGGCGTTATGATTGCAGGTTGCATTCAAGGCCCCTTCTTTTCAAGGATCGGACCGGCGAGCTCCAGAACCAGATATCCCCCTTCTCCGCCGCCTTTCGATTGAACAAGTTGTGCAGGAGAAATACAGGCGGTATGAAGAAAACAACGAAGTATTTTGCTTTTACATTTAAATATACGAAAGACAGATACAGTAAGTGTCGGGCGTCTGAGAATGTCACTCTTGAGTCAGTCATGGCCCGACTGGGTCCGACTCCCGATCAGTACTCGGAACATGCCGTCAGCTCACTCGGTCAGTGCTCAACTATTTCGAGTCTTATTTTCAGAGTGAGCCAACATTCCGTGCCCGAGGGAGCAGTGGTGCCGTGGCTGCGTTGAGGCCGCGCCGCTGCAAGCTCTGCTCTGCTCTCAGGCGCTCCGGCGCCTGGACTTGTCGGCCGTGACTGACTTCGCTCGCGGGCGTAAGTGCAAGTTGAACTCTAACGTCGCGGCGTCGGACTGGCCTGGCCGTGACCGCGAGGAGTAACGACCTGAAGTCGTTGCCTCGAGACAAATACAAATAGAATAGGAGCAAGTATTTGACATTGGTACAATGCTTCTGAGATAAAGCACGAAATAATAAACATCTCAAGAGAAGCCCGTAAAAGTGCCGCTGCCAACAACAACAACAACCAAAAATCGTGCATGGACATGGACATTAATTTTCCGTGTGAGGAAAAGAGTGCACGAAAAAGATGTATAATCCCCCGGGGTTAGGAGTCGAACCCACAACCATTTCTGTTGGAAGACAGGACAACGCGGCGAGGCGAGGACTTCCCTGGGCTTGCGACGACGACCCCGCCAGCGCCACCTACCGGCTCGGCTCCGCAACAGCGGCACCGGGGACCGGACCGTCACGTGACCACGGGGCTGAGTCACCGGAAGTTGTGTGTGTGTGTGTGTGTGTGTGTGTGTGTGAGAGAGAGAGAGAGAGAGAGAGAGAGAGAGAGAGAGAGAGAG
>NW_026267312.1:409053-409477 GCF_000697945.3 Frankliniella occidentalis | reverse complement strand
GTTGAGACCGCGTGGCGCGCGGAGCTATGACCTCATGCCTCCCTCCCCCCTCCCCCCTTCCCCCGCACCTACCGCTGTGCGGCGTGCACTTGGCGCCGGGCGCGGAGCGTCGTGTCGTGCACCGCGTGCGCGTGCGTGCGTATTGTGTGGCGTGCGAGAGAGAGGGGTGGGTGGGGGAGGGGGGAGGGGGTCGCCCAGGCGTGACGCCGGCCGCCGGCCGGCCAGCCGCGCACCGCACCGGTGCACTGAGTGAGTGCGTGAGTCATTTAAATATGGACGCACCGCCAACAGGGGAAGAAGGAAAGGAGGTGAGGAGGGGGGGGGGGTATGCAAACCTTAAAGAACGAGCTGCAGAATACCGTAGTATTGGTATCGACGTAAGTGGACCCCACCCCCACCCTTCTCGATCTCGTACCTGCTCCCC
>NW_026267312.1:405860-408988 GCF_000697945.3 Frankliniella occidentalis | reverse complement strand
CCACCCGCCCAGGACAGCTGTACCCCGGACGACGGCCTGCCTACCCACCAGGCGCTACCTCAACTCCTTAGCACATAATCTTTCTACCTCTTTCCTTATCTTCTTTACCATCAAAATTTCTAAAACTCACACCCATTTCAGGACACAAACAACAAACCTGCATGCATTACTATTTCGATGTAACAATTTTTGCACATTCCCTTCCCGAGTGTACAAAAATCCCCCAATAAACCGATTGCTAAACTAAACTCTCTCTCGCAGTGGCACGTGGCCCGTTGGTCCGCCTCCGCCGCCACTACATGACGCTCTCGTAAGGTTGGGCGATACGTGTGAGCTTTGCTCAGGCAGTGACAGCAGTGATGATAACCCCCCGTGACCCGCGTTACACTTCTCGAGGACGGCCTCCTGCTGCAAGGGGGATCAGGGGCTGCCTCCCAAACAACGGGAAACTATTTGGAATGATATAGTTGATTAGTATTATTTCAATCCCACTTTTATGGCGGCAATTTTACTTACAAAAATGCCGCGATGGATGAGTTTTTTTTTCATTCTTTATTTTGCATAGTAACAGTCAAATGTCAAACATATGAGCTGGGTGAAACAAAATTTACAAGTCTCGTCGTTGTCGTGGGCGATAGTGTTACTGTGCTACTATAGTATCGACTGCAAAAGGAACGTTGTGTAACCGGTGTTACTTCTTGCGTTAGTAATCTCTCCCTCATCTAGCAGCAGTTGTTGAGTTGGGCCACCCAACAGCCGCCCTTCACGGCCCGTCGCCCAGAAACGTTCGCAAGAGCCGCTCTTCTAGAGAAACTCAAGAGCCCCAGACACGTTCAGAAAGGGCCACCGCTTGATAGACTTGAGAGTCTCTTGACACATGCGAAAGAGCCACCACCAGGGCAACTCAAAAGTCTCTACTAGCCACTGCTATTTAACCAGGGTGCTCTCCCTCCCGCCCCGTCCGTATAGCTCTTCTCTGTTACATGGGATGTGTAAACAAACAGGTGAACACAGCAGCTGTGCGACTCAAGGGGCACAGGTCCTAGGGTCGTGCACGTGCAACTGACAGTGACACCCTTGATTGTCAAAATAAAACACATAACATACAGTGTACTGAGGCCGAGGGGTGTATCCCTATCGACGACCCGTAAGAGAGAGACTACACTTCACGTCAAAGTTTCGGCGCGAATTTTAAGTCTGAGGCAATCACTTGATTATACAGATTCCAGAAGCGAGCGAATATTTTTCAAGGAAGGGAAGGGAAAGGCGGTACAATGAGCAGGAAGCACGGCCCCGCGATCCAGGCGGCCGGCCTGGGGGGCGTCCTGCTTGGCAGGGCAGCAGCAAAGGGGGAAAAGGGTGGGGGGGCGTCTCTAAGCCCGCCTAGGAGGTCTAGGGGTGCGGGGCGCAGCTGCCACGCCGGCGTGACCACACCCCTGCGCGCCTTGCAGGCGCTACCACGCCCACGAGCCCGCGGAGCGGGGTCAAGGGTCGAGGGAGGCCAGAGCCGGTCGATGGCGGTGGGCAGCCAGGACGAGGACAACCTACCTGGAGAGGGCGGCGGGGGCGACCCTCCTGGCGCGCCAGCGCGCGTACGCGCTGTAGAGGCCGGCGGGCCGGACGCGCACCCGGGGCACGGCGAGGCAGCCGCGCGGCGAGCAGCCCTTGTTGGCGGCGCGGGCCTTGGCGGCGGCGCGGGCGCGGAGCGCGCGCAGCTGGCGCAGCACGGCCTCGGCCCACTCCAGGTCGTGCGGCGGCGCCGGCGGGGGCACCGTCTTGAACGTCGGCGGCGTCGGCGGCCGCGAGGTGATGAACGTCGTCGGGGCCTGCGCCGCCGGGGGCGACGACGGCGCCTTGCACAAAGCCGGCGGCGGCACCGCCCTGGACGTGAGCGTCAGCAGCTCCAGCGCCGACGGCGGCGACATCGCCATGCTCGACGGCAGTCGCGTCATCTTCGTGAACGTCGGTTGCGCTGGCACCGCGGACGTAGTCATTTTCTTGGGTGGGGGTGGCCTCGGTGGCGGGGTGGACCTCCTGACGGGGGCCCTCACGGGGGCCCTGGCGGCGGCCTCGGGCTGCCCCTGCACGAGCATGGCGGCGGGCTCGGGGGCCGCGGGCGGCGCCGGCACCGGAGCACTGCCCAGCTGGCCTGCTGGCGCTGGCCCCTGGCTGCCGGCCGGGCCGGACTGCGCGCGCGGGCGTGTCGGCGGGGACTGAGCCCGGCAGGCCGCGTCCGCCCCGCGAGCGGCCACCGGCGGGGCGTGGCGTGGCGGGGCGGCGGCCACCGCAGGGCTCTAGGGCCGCCGCGGACTCCTGGCAGTAGGCGCCACAACACCACCTCCTCCTGGAGGCGCTCCCCGACCCCCACCCCGGGCGGCCCGCGGGGTGCTGCGCGTTGGGGTGGGTTGCCATGGCGCCCGCGCGACCACCACGGGCCTCACCTCCACACTCACCGCACCTCGCCACCACTCACCGCCACAGGTCTGGACATCCCCGCTGCAGCTACGAGTGCCGTTCCCTAGGAGAGCCCGCCGACGGGACGGGGCGTCCTTGATGCCCCATTGCAGCAAGTGACGGCGCGGCGGACGCGCCATCCCCGCCCCGCCCCGCCCGGCCCTGCCGCCAATCCTGCTCCCTAAATGAACGCAACTCGATCCTGGCGGGACGGCCCCGGCCCGGGCCGGGCCCCTGCTGCGTCCATGGAAAAGGGCCGGCGGAGACCACCGATTGTATGATCGCACTTTTGACCACTACCATAGGGGTTTGGCGCCTGCGAGACCCGGGGTAGGCCGCCCCGCACAACACGCATGCACTGCGGGCGAGACGTTGCCTACCCATCAGGCGTCATGAGAGCTTGCTGAGGGGTGTAGATAGATTGTCCGGCCTACTTTTCTCCGACCTGGTAATTGTCCCAAAATCCCCAAAAGTGCTGTCCCACCTCGGTTTTGTCCTACTTATCTTTCTCCGACTTCGTCGATATGCTGAAATTGGGGAAGAATGTGCTTCAAAAGTAAACGTAGGAGTACGTGCAGCAGCCCGTAGTGGCTGAGCGTTAGTCAGTGTGCTAAAATTCTCAGAGGTAACGCTTTAAAGAACACAGTAAAGTATACATAGAAGGCCAGGGAAGC
>NW_026267312.1:399104-400580 GCF_000697945.3 Frankliniella occidentalis | reverse complement strand
GAGAAAGATAAGTAAGGAACTCCCCAAAAGTCATATTTTGATATGCTGTTCCCCGCACTTCAAAACGTAAACAAATTACAGCAAAATACGAGAGAAAATTAGGACACAGACATATTTCCTTAAATTTGTGTCATCTGCTTTCACGATACGTCCCTCGACGTAGCTTTCTATTTATGAAGCCTGTTCCTCTTTGAAGTACTTTCTTTCCAAGTTTTAGCATATCGACGAGGTCGGAGAAAAGTAGGTCGAACAGCACTTTGGTGGGTTTTGGAAAAATTACCAGGTCGGAGAAAAATAGGCCGGACAATCTAGCTGCACCGCTTGCGGAGGCTGAACTGCCTGGCAGTTGTTTCGTAACGGCGATAACGACAGACGCAAATAACACACTCAATGACAGTGTCAGTTAGGGTTGTACTTTCTGGATGATCTCTACGACATCCTCGAGCGCCAGAAAAATTGACAGAGAGCGGGAGATTGATTTGATTTGATTTATTGGTATCTTTGGTACAAAAGGTCTAAAGAGTCCAACGGGGAGAACCATTAGTACTTTTCAGGGTTCAATCACAGTCCAAGTTAAATTACACAGATTATGCTACGCTAGTGCGAATAATTACAGGGTTATAAAGGTTTAGTTACAGTAGAGAGAGAGAGAGAGAGAGAGAGAGAGAGAGAGAGAGAGATATGCGCTCCATCGCGTCCTGGTGTCGGACAGCCTACGTCTGTGTTTGGCGACTCGCACACGTGCTGTCGATCAGAGTCGCGCCTCGGAGGCGCCCGGCCGAGCGGCCGAGCGGCAAGCACAACAAGTAAGTAGTGCGGCGCCACCGGCGGGCTGTTCGAACCGGTTCAGACACAGGGAGGCCCTTCTTCACCTCCTCCCTGAGCGGCGTTATCCTTGTTTAAGGTTGTAGCGGATGCGGGGATACGAGTTACCATCAGACCCAGACATCCAGACACGTCTACGGCAAATCGCTCACCCCCCCGAAAAGAGTTCTCAATTCAAGAGCTGTACTAAACATTTTGAGACGAATTTCTTGTTGTGAGTATGTTCTTAAGAATTTAAGTACAGTTCTTGAATGGACCGTGTCGGTCCCGACTCTTAGCGGACGCGACTGATACGTACGACTGGCTGAGCGGCTGACTTAAAGCTGACTGGCCCAACGGCTGCATGGCGAGTTGTCGGCCTCATTGCCCTCCCAGAGCCCCAGCCCCCGAGCCAGCAGCAGCCTCACGCCAAACGGCCGAAATCTCGCACAGCAGCAACGCAATGACCCGTGAGTATTGTATACCCAATGTTTTTGCGATGGACGAAATAAGGTTGGGAAGGGCGGAGGGGGAGATGGCAGAAATGAGAGAGGGGAGGGGAGGGGGAGGCAGTCTCCTGGAAAAAGATGTAAGGAATTCGCTGCCACTTCCGGAGCAAAGAACTGTCTGGCTGGAGCCTGGGGTAATCAAAAGCCGAGCTGCAGGATGGCG
>NW_026267312.1:387410-390984 GCF_000697945.3 Frankliniella occidentalis | reverse complement strand
AGCCCCCGGGACTCTGTCCACATGGAGAGGTCCTCGCCGGTGATCACCACCTGCTGGACGCCCAGCCGACTGAGGAAGCGGCCGTTGCACCAGTGCGCGTTGCAGACCACGAGGAGCCGCTGTCCCCGGGGACGCAGGCTGGGCGCGAGGGTGGTGAGGACGCAGCGGGCCGGGTCCGCGTCCAGGTTCTCCAGGACGGCGGGGATGGTCAGGAGGAGAGCGGCGCTGCAGCAGCAGCAGCCAGCGGTCACCAGCAGGAGGCACAGCCAGAGCTTCATGGTCGCTGTCAAACAAAGGCAAGCTGTTGCAACCAGGACAAAGCGGCATGGTTTCTGAGCGCGGCGCACCTACACCGAGGGGAAATAATCTTCCAGGTAATTTGGACCCGGGGGTACAAATAAACTGGGCGATTCGTAATTTGGTGTCGAAGAGGGATTCGAACGCTTCAGGCGATTTGTACCCCCGTTAGCAACGGGGTTCAGATGCTCGCGGGGATTTGTGCCTACCCAGTGAGGAATATTTGCTACATCGTTTCGATATCTGTTTTCAAGTTGTTCCGATGGCGTAGTGGTTACCATTGTTGGTGGCACTTCGTCATAGGTGTCAGAGTCTCGGCTCTGGGCCGGGGTTCGATCCCTGGTGCCTGCCACCTCGCTGCTGTAGCGGAGTGGATAATAAGACCTAGAAACTGGCTGAAAAGGGCTCCATGACCTGTGGTGGGTCAGTACAGTTTAACCAACGTACGCCTCAACCGTCTCACAAACCCCGGGAGTATGTTCTGACTTCTGTGGTTCGGAACAGTGACCACAGTTCGCTAACTACTGCGGTGGGATGAGGAAAGTAGTCGCCCATTATTTTTATTTATTTTTGAAGCCTGTCCTCTTTGAAGCACATTCTTCCCCAATTTCAGCATAGGCTACGTGGAAGTGGTGAAACGGATAGGAGAGGGATGGTCACGCCGTTTCACATTTTCAGTCACATGTGTTACCGTCCGGTCGCATGTGGCATATGGTCGGATACGTCTGACAGAGAAGCACAACGTGGAGTTGAGGGACTTTTGAAAAAAATTCTCCTCTGCGAGTACTTGCGTACCGTCATCTGGGGCTACTTTGGCCCACTTTTGAACTTTGAGCCCCTGTGGACTCAAAACCAGGTGTCCCAGAGATTTGAGTTTTTGGCATGAGTCAGGTCTGTGGTTCGACTCGACAATGGGCCTAGCAGAATTTTTTTAAATGCATCTGGCTCTTTATAAAAAATTAAAAATGGGGTGGGCAAAGCCGCCCCCGTCGGAGGGGCCACTTTGGCCCATCTACTAATTTGTGGTCTTTTCTCCACATTACCAAGTAAATTCACCCAGATTCCATTTCTAGACTATCTCTTCAGCATTCGATGTCTATTCAGTCCCAAATTTGAAATAAGTTTATGCTCTCAAGTCGAAAAAATCTCGATATTTTTTCACCAAGGCATTTTTGCACCATTTTTCATGGATTTGTGACAGGAATCGTAGAAATCAATAGAAATTCATGTATTCCTGAAAAATATTATCCCAACCGCTAATGTCGTCTATGAGTTACATAAACACATTCAAAAAAGGCAAAAATATTTTCCCCCTGAGGGTCTGTACATCAAAACCAACGTGGCCAAAGTCACCCCGCTCACGTCCTCAAAAGTGCACTACTTCTTCTTTTTCATCTTAGGTCACAGCCATGGTCAGATAGAGGCCGGAAAAAATTATGCACGCCTACCAGACACATATACCAACCAGAAAAAATATACACTGTGGCTCTGGGACGTCCAGAACCGCTGGTGTAAATAAAAGTTTCCGGTTTACAAAAAAATGCTGAAATGATCAAACTGATAAAAAGCCATAAAATCGAGTGTAAATAGGTCGGAGGTGCGCTAGAAGCATTTTTAATTGTTAAAACATACATTTAGCTTCAAAACAAGACCAATAACGACTTTCTATCTTATCTAGAACTTATTTTATACCGGATTGAAACAAAAATTCTGGGTTCGGGCCAAAGTCACCTCGCAGGGCCAAAGTAGCCCCAGATGACGGTAGTCGCACTCGAGGTAAAAGAGGGGTACACACCCACCACCGCGAGTATTCGTGATGCGGTGGTCAAGTCGAAGGAAGGAGTGGATACTCTCCTCAGGATTTGCGGGGCGGTTCGCAACAGCTAGTATTCAGAAGAGATAGAGCCACAAGAGCTAGGATCCACAAGAGCTTGGCGTCGCAAGAGCTAGAGTCCACAAGAGCTAAAGTTCACAAGAACTACCCTGGAAACTCGGGTGTGAGACAGTCTAACACCAAATGGTGTTAGGCAAAATACCTCACACCAAACGGTGTGAGGCAAACATACCTCACACCAAATGGTGTCTCACACCTCTCTCTGTGTCTCACACCATTTGGTATGAGAAAGTATCACTCTATTTGCTGTGAGGCACAACGAGTCTCACACTATTTGGTGTGAGGCACAACGAGTCTCACACCATTTGGTGTGAGGTATGTTTGCCTCACACCGTTTGGTGTGAGGTATTTTTCCTCACACCATTTGGTGTTAGACTGTCTCACACCCGAGTTTCCAGAGTACAGGCAAATCGGCCGTTACCGTTGGCCGACCATACTCAGCGGTTCGCGTGGGAGCAAATGCGTAGGTCGAGGGTCTGTGTAGTTAAAACGTGCGCATGCATGCAACATTCGCATTAGAGGTATAGTCTGTGCAAACGCCATATAAACTCTTAACAAAATTAGAGGTACCGAGCGGCGCCCCATGAGGCGAGCCCAGGCAAATCTGCAAGTATACTGATGCTATATCATGCATCGTTGTTCGCATTTTGGCTCGATATCGAAATACGTTCATTAAGGACGCTTAGGTACACAAAGTCGGCACGTTGAGAGATTTCTGTTTGCGCCCCGTCTCTTACCTGACTCTCCCGGGTGACGACTGCTACACGTTTGGCCCTCCGGCGTCTGGCAGCAAGAATATGAGCTGAATGGTGCCATTCTGTACGCATCGACCCCGCGAGCGTCAAGCGTTGGCGGCGAGTCTGAAAGGGCATCTTGAGAAGCCAGTGACGTTTTGATTAGAGACTTAGACTATAGAGAAGTAGTGCGTCACCCCTCCCCGGCCAGAGTGTCAGAATACTCACATGCAGAAGGGCGAATCAGGTCCAAATGGATGTTATGTTATAGGGGCAAAGACAAACGGGGGATCGTATTTTGATTTTTAGACAGTCCCCTAAAAACTGTCTCTACCAGAGGGGACAAGTCTTTTTCAAAAAACATGGTTTTTAGTCATTTCTATTTAGAAATTGGACTTTCCCCCTATATCCAAAATATCAAATTAGGCACGAACTAAAGTTTGAATCGATTCGGAAATTCACACTTGTATAAGTCCCCTTGCTAGACATTGAACCGAATGCACTGCGCTATAAATGTCAGGCATGCTTAAACCCAGTACCGGTTCGCCAGCTCCTCCATGCTGTTGATCTCGTCGGCGGCGTCAGGCACCGTCAGGCGGCTCAGCACCTGACCCTGGTAAGCGGCGGCCAGCACGACGGACACGGCCAG
>NW_026267312.1:382326-387360 GCF_000697945.3 Frankliniella occidentalis | reverse complement strand
GGGGGAGAGGCGGTTCGTCGTGGTGCCCGCCTGCAACCTGGGCCTGTGGGCGCGCTGCCCTGCCCGTTGGGTTGCCGGTCCTCCCGGCGTTCGCCGCGCGCTGCGCTTCACTCCCACTTCACTTACTCGGGCGAGGCGACGGCGAGCTCGATGGCGGTGGCGGGGGAGAGGGGCGCCGCTGCGGGCTCCGCGTGCTCGTCGTCGTGGTGGGCGGGCCAGCGCAGGCGCAGCCCCAGCCCGCTGATCTTGCGGTAGGCCCAGGACGACATGCTGCTGCCCCTGCTCCTGCAACAGGCGGCCAGGATTAGGTTTCCATCGGCTGAAAGTCGTTCAAGATCGAGAGGGCCTGACGGTCGGTATTTGCCGTTGAGGCGCAGGGGCCGGTCGGGAGTCAAGTACAGTCGCACGGTACTTCCGATCGGGATACTTAAATTGCGACGACGCACAATAATTTCCATGCCGTTCGCACAGTTAAAACCTTAACCTTACGAAGCAAAATGCCAAATCCTTCGTACCTACGAAGCTTTCAAAAAGTTTGTACCTACGAAGGATTTGGCATTTCTCTTCGTAAGGTTTTAACAGTGCGAACGGTGTGGAATATTTTTTCGGTACTACTAAAAGCTTTGGTAAACGCCGCACAACACCCAGCCGTCGGCCCGCTCCCGCCCGAAACTATGGGTAGAAGGAGAGTTTTGGTCGGAGCGGATGATGCGGCATGAAAAGCTGTACTCATTGACGCCAAATCTTTGTCAATCTTGGCCAAAAGTGGATTCACTTTGATTTAACACCAGTGGTATAAAATTTCAATGTTTGCATCCAGCAATGCATTTTCAAACAGACTCTGAGTGAGTTAACACTTAAAACGCACAATTTTCTGGAAAGGGCGCAAAATTCTGACTACGGCGTATAGCGTGTCGTTTTCGTTTTTGTGAGAAATGCAGCTTCTGCGTTGGTGTTGGTTGTGTTGGTGCCTAATGTTAGGCCCGCGGGGTGTGGCCGGAGGGTGGCGGGCGCTGTCAACCCACCGACCCCCACCCACCCCGATGCTGGTGAGTACGTGAGCTCTGGTCGAGTGTGGCTCGGGGCCGCTTGCGATATGCCTGATGGACCGGCAACACACTGCTCCAGGCCCACCGCTGCTGTGCGGTGACAAAAATATTGATCAAGGCCTACCAAGCCAACGGAGGTGAGCCGTGTTCCGATCGGTTCCGATTCTACTTGAACGGGGGAACTCAGGCCCGACCTGAAGTTCAAGTAGAATCGGAACACGGCTCACCTCCGTTGCCTTGGTAGCTTTGGCGCAAGGGTCTCCGAAACTGACGATTAGACCGGGCACTCGGGGATGTGGGTTCGATACACGCGTACCCCTCGGTACGGGAAGAGATAACAGTCCACCAGGAGGTAAAAAGGCCTCGGAATCTGGATTTCAGTCTTGCTCACCTTGCGACACCTGTAAGTCCAACAACCTTCAAAACAATTTCATAGTGAAAACCTTCCCGCCGCGACCGGCGTACTCGTTAGACCCCATACAACCTGACAAAAGGCCCCTTCTGTGCTCGAGAGCACTTGTGTCCGGGTAAGCTCGACCGAGTGACAAGTACTCACACGCACGACACAGTCCCGAGGGAAAACACCTGAAGGAAAACCTTTTTGGATCAATCAATAAAAACTCAGTTTTGGGCCGGGCGGGCCCAGACAAGTCACGGCACCATCACCATCAGAATGGAGCCCTGAAATCACCAAAACGACCGCGGATTTAAAGTTGATTTTTAAAAATCTTGTGCTTGTTTGATGTCTCTTAGTGAAGTGGCCCAATCTCGCTCCGAATCGAACTTGTTGGCAATGAACCCCGTTCGCTGGCACGGATTTTCAGACTACTATCCGTGTATACTAGTAGTGCGCGGCCCGGTGCCTGCCGGTGACTAGTCACTGATGGTGTACAGTTTAAGGTGGGGCCTCCTGCGCCCTACATGCACCGGAAGGGCGATAACTCGAGCGCCATCCTCGTCACCGCGTCTGCGTCGAGAGGACGACCCGTCGTCGTGTACAGAAGGCGGAGGAGTGCGACATCAGAGCTAGCTGACTCACGATGTCATAATGTGGCTCACGATCACGGGGTTGGATTGTGTCGCAAATCGCTCAGACGCGCGCACGCCCCCCCCCAAAAGCCCCGTGTGTGTGTGTGTGTGTGTGTGTGTGTGTGTGTGCGTGTGTGTGGCAGCCCAGACGCGCGGGAGGGCCATCCCGCAGCCGGCGCGGCGGGGAAAGCCATGCAGCAATCGGGCCTGAAAGAGTCCTCCAAGAAGTCGCTGCGAGTCGGGAAAGTGCGGCGAAAAGTTCTACTACCGGGTTCGGGTTACCCCGAGGGCTACTGAAAAATAAATCGATCTTGAAAGCAGATGATACAAATTTAAGAATAAAGTACTGTGATGTTCTCTCATTTGCTTACGCCTGCTTGTTACTTGCAATCTCGCTATTCGGCGGAATGCTGCGTAGAGGAGGGGAGGGGATATAGGGGGGTGGGGGCAGAGCGGCAGGAGTCGGTGGCCCAGTATTGTTCGGCAGGGGGTCTACAGTGTGCGTGCACATTCATTTCCCCACCTGGAACAGTGTGCATTTAATCTGTAACCTGCTGGTGGGCGACATTCGCGCACTTCAGTGTTGCCCAGGGTGTGTACAGGGTGGGTGATCCGCGCTGTCCTTTTTTCATGCTTATGCTGTACCGGATTCTTACGTGCGGACGGGTTGCATACTCGTACGGCGCCGTAAGGCGCCACGGCGAGCGACGGTAGGCAAGCCCGCCCGCACGAGTGAATCCGGTACAGTATAAGCACCAAAAAAGGACGGCGCGGATCACCCACCCTGTGTGTATAAATCGCTTCCTTTCCTTCTTTTGAACTAGTTCGGGAGCTGGTTAGGCGCGGTTCTGTCGACCGAATAAACTTCCCGGCGTTATATAAGTATAGTGTGATTGCGCTTTAATGAACGCCGTTGCTGAGCAATTGATCTGCTGCTGATGTTGTTGTTGTCGTTGATGTAGCGCACTCGTTACCCGCGGCGGTGGTCAGCGTGTATCGTTAGAGACGGCGGCCGGCCGGTGTCCGTGAGAGACTCCCAGAGGCACCACGCGAGTCGCTCGGCCCGCGCGAGTGTTTGTGACGAATTATCCGCGGTCCGCCTGGGCTGGGCTGGGATGGGCTGGGCTGTTCTCAAGGGCACGGGGCGGGTGGTACCGGTCAGCCACATGGCCCGCTGACGTAGGGGGAGCCGCGACGAGTAGGATTTCCAAGGAAATCAGCGCAACAAACAAACAAACAGACCCCGAGCAGTGTGTTTTCTGCGGGTTTCTCTATTATTTCTGCTGGCCGTAAGGTGCGAGTGGGCAGACCGACACACCCACACCGGCACTACATACACGGTAAAGTAAAAGTTTTTTTTTCAAAACAAAAAAACAAAACAAAACAATAAAATAAACCCTCAAAAACTTTGACACTCCCGTTCAAGAAGTGCACAAAATGACACTATGTGGCTCGCTATGCGGTGAGTTCTTTAAACCCCCATCTTGACCTTCCAGAGCCCGCGGGTTCTGTATTGTCTAACGCACCAATAAAACAAGACTAAAAAAACTACCCAGTTAACACTCATGTAAGCATGCCTACTTACCTATCGGTTCAATTCTTCACATGTGATGGAATCCAAAGGCGCCGCTGCAGCTGCTGAGATGCCGACTTTTCAGACTTTTCAAAACTCCCACCGGCGCTTCTCTATCTCTTCTGGATGTCGGCGGACCTCCTTGACGGAATACCTCACCGGGAACAGGACCACCTCGACAGGGAATACCTGCACGGGGAACACCTCGACGGGGAACACCTCGACCGGAAACACTTGGACGGAACACCTTGGCGGGTAGTGGCGGGTACGTGGCCGCGGTGGCGCGCAGCCGGCAGGTCGGGACGCGACGGGTAGGTCCGAGTGACTGAGCGCGCCGAGCAGAGGATGCTAACTAGTGCAGCACGGGCCGGGCCCGCCAGTGTATCTCTCTCTCTGTCTCTCTCTCTCTCTCTCTCTCTCTCTCTCTCTCTCTCTCTCTCTGTGTCTCTCTCTGTCTCTCTCTCTGTCTCTCTCTCTCTCTCTCTCTCTCTCTCTCTCTCTCTCTCTCTCGAGGTGACATAGCGGGGAGGCGCACATTAATGCTCAGACTCGCGTCTGCCTTTACTTTTAGAGTATAAACAAAGGAGATGAGTAAGTAAGCAAGAGAGAGAGAGAGAGAGAGAGAGAGAGAGAGAGAGCTAGAGAGAGACAGAGAGAGAGCGAGACAGAGAGAGAGAGAAGGGGAGGGGGACTTTCGTGCCCACGGATGTGCTGACCCGTTGTTTTTCTAACGGAGCCTAAACACATACATGTATTTTGAAGAAAAAAAAGCATTAGTATGTATTGTATAGTATCTACGTGTTTTGGGCTATAGCTTCTTCTTCTGCACTTCTGGATTATTGAACGATTTTTAAGTGGTGTGTCATTCTATGTTCAGAAGATTAAACCTTCAGCACGAACCCTCAATCGAAATGTCGGTATATTAAATTGCCGTTAATACAAGAGCTCTTGTGTCGCTGTATTTCGATTACTGGCTCCGGGCGCTAATTTCTAGTTCTTCGTCTCCAAACAACCGAGAGCGGATAACGACTATTGAGAGAGAAACACGGCACGCAGTTCTTATGAGGCAGTGCTGGAATTATCGCTCAATTCTCTCCAAAAACACGAAAGACAGCTTGTGAGCTGCGCTGTGCCCTTGGCCACCTCCGGCGGTTCTCTTCGCGCGCATTTTCGAACCTGCCGCCTCGACTCGAAGGCGTGGGGTAGATCCGCGCGAGGTGTGGCGGCGGTCCACCGCTCGGCCGCGAGAGGGCGCTCCGAGCAGTGGAGGGCACGTCGGCAGCAAGGTTCAAACCTAGCTGGGGTTTGTGAACCACGCGTTACACTTCTTCCAAATTTTAGGGTTACCCGTTTGACAGAAGAAGACGTCTTTGGTATAATAAT
>NW_026267312.1:373173-374666 GCF_000697945.3 Frankliniella occidentalis | reverse complement strand
TTAAAAAAAAAAAGAGAGTTGTTGGCGCTGACCGGAAATCGGTCTCGGGACCGACAGGTTCGGACGGATTCGCACGATCGGCTGCCAGATGAGCAACGGAGACACTACTCCAACTGTCACCCTATGACACTCTGACTCTCAGCTTGTTCGTTACTTCCCGACTATGTAGTGCCATGACTCAACGATCGTCTACAGTCGTGTAGGATTAAGCTGACTCTGATCGCCGGATTCGTGGCTATATTCTTGTGACCACAAACGGGGACGGGACCCTCTGAACAGCGGCTAGGGGCACAGGCTTTGCGAAAATATCATGCAGTTCAAGATTGGTTGCTCACACAAAAAAATACTTTGTTAGAACAGAATACATGTCAATAAAAAACGAACAAACCAACAAACTAACTAACACACGATCAAACAAAAAAACTCACACAGAATCAAACAAACTAACAGAAACTAACAAACTGACTAAAAACTAACAAAAAACTAACAATCAAACAAACCAACCAACAAACAAACTAACAAAAGACTAACAAACTGACTAAAAACTAACAATCAAACAAACTAACCAACAAACAAACAAACTAACAAACGAACAAACTAACACTCTAGCTCACAACCAAACTAACAACCAAACTAAGAAACAGACAAACAAACAAACTAACTAACTAACTAACTAACAAACAAGCTAGTGTGGATACAGAGATCACGAAACACAAGCGTGATTTTCACGCTTTTTAAGCTTCGCACAGCCAATCAGGATACAATTTTCATCACGCTGGGCGTAAAAATAACGCCTGACGTGAGAATCACGCTTACGTTCAGCGAACTCTGTATCAACCTTAGTAAACAATCAAACTGTTCGACAATTATTCGAGTACCTAACTACCTGACTGACCAATTAAGTACATCATTTTAAAATATTGCCTTCACGCAAGTCGTGGTCGCGCAAGCTCGCAGAGGAATACGACCATGGCTAGCGAGAGGCCGGC
Organism: Frankliniella occidentalis; assembly: GCF_000697945.3. NCBI lineage: Eukaryota > Metazoa > Arthropoda > Insecta > Thysanoptera > Thripidae > Frankliniella > Frankliniella occidentalis. Next base: position 373,677 of record NW_026267312.1, on the reverse strand, counting down.
GGCCAGCGCGAGGAAGGGCGGCACTACGTCGGTCAGGGCCAGGGCTCGCAGCGGGTCCGCCGGGGCCGCGTACTGAGACTCGCGCGGGATCATCACCTTCTGCAGGAGGTCAACGATGCCCCCGGCGTGGAGGCGGCCCATAAGGGTTTTGAGCGGCCGCTGCACGGGGGAGCCCTTGACCGTGGAGAATCGCGACCTCAGAATCCGCACGCCCGGCACGGGGAACATGTGCAGCAGGCGGCCCGGCCCACGTGTGTGCTGCCGTAGGTACTTCGCCATGAAGTGCGGGACGATGATAGCCACTCGCTCCCGTCGCTCCAGCAGGGCGTCGACGGCAAACTTCAACAAGTCCTTGTTGTGTAGAGTCGCGTTCTTCAGCAGCGGCAAGACCAGCTGGCTGAAGTCACGTCGCAGGTAGACGGTCAGGCCGCTGGCCGCGAGCTCTTCCATGCTGTTGATCTCGTCGGCGGCGTCCGGCACCGTCAGGCGGCTCAGCACCTGGCC
>NW_026267312.1:372614-373123 GCF_000697945.3 Frankliniella occidentalis | reverse complement strand
ACGCTTACGCCTACGCTCTCCCATACGCTTTCCCATATCGGAAGCTTAAGTGAATATAGCATTATACACTCATACACTCATACACACACACACTGTCACCAATATCGTCCACTTCAAACTAGGGCGCCCAATTTTCGCAAGTTTTGCACAAGTAAAATGTTTATCTTGACAGAGGTTTGAACCATTAAATTTCAAATCTCACGTGTCTCACGGAAGGTGCGCAGCCCGGCGCAGCCACTACGCCAAGATGGCGATTGCCTGCCGGCCGGGTGGCCGAGTGGGAAGCATGGCACTGTGCCGACTGTGTCTGGAAGACCACACGCCCTGGCACGCTCGCCGCTCGGCTGCCGGCGTCTCCCTCTGCGGCTGAGCTCAGAACTAGGCCCTGCCTCCCGCCTTATTTACGGTACTCCCGACTAAGTACGTAGTGCCATGACTCATGGATCGTCTACAGTCGTGGAGAATTAAGCTGACATTGGGTGCCGGATTCGTGGCCATATTTTTGTGAC
>NW_026267312.1:366955-368934 GCF_000697945.3 Frankliniella occidentalis | reverse complement strand
TAGAAGTAGACTGCAGTTTTATTTTTTAGGTTATAGATGGTTAGGTTGGGTTAGGTTGGATTGTGTTGGGGTCACAACTGCGAAAGGACTTAACGTGCTACGATTCCTTTACAGATGTCGAGTCGCTTAAAGATTTTCTAGTGACGTAACGTGGCGTTCGTGGCTAAAAATTCGTATTCATTTAAAAAAAAAAACAATAAAGTGAAGTGTGAAGAAGCACACCAAGGTAAGGAGTACACTATCACTAATGCTGATGTACCCCTCACCTTTGAGGCATGGGGGCAACTCTACCATAGGGTTAGTGTACCTCCGGGGGGTTCACCATCCCTAGGTTTGTTGTACCCCCTACCTTCAAAATGGGGGGAGGGGGTACATTATCCCTAGGGCTAGCGCACCCCCGGAGTACACCATCCCAAGTGCTGATGTGCCCCCTACCACTGAGGTGGGGGGGGGGGGGGGTACACTGGCTCTAGGGATGATGTACCCCCGGGGGGAGTTTTGATGTACTCCCTACCACTGATGGGGGGTACACTGGCTCCAGGGATGATGTACCACCGGGGGGTACACCATCCCTAGTTTTGATGTACCCCCTACCCTCGAGGTGGGGGGTACACTGTCCCTGGGGCTAATGTACCCCCGGGGGTACACCATCCCTAGTGCTGATGTACCCTCCACCATCGAGGGAAGGGGGGTACATTAAACCTAGGGACGGTGTACCGGGGGTACCTCTTCCCGGAGGGTACAATGGCACGGTTACACCGGCCGGTCACATGTGGCATATGGTCGGATACGTCTGACAGAGAAGCACAACGTGGCGTTGACGGACTTATGAAAAAAATTCTCCTCTGCGAGTACTTGCGTGGTGGCGCTCGAGGTAAAAGAGGGGTACACACCCACCACCGCGAGTATTCGTGATGCGGTGGTTAAGTCGAAGGAGGGAGTGGACACTCTCCTCAGGATTTGCGGGGCGGTTATTCACAAGAGCTAGGATTCACAAGAGCTAGGCGTCGCCAGAGCTAGAGTCCACAAGAGCTAGTCGTCGCCAGTGATAGAGTCCACAAGAGCTAAGTTCACAAGAGCTAGAGTCCACAAGAGCTAGAGTCCACAAGAGCTAAGTTCACAAGAGCTACAGGCAAATCGGCCGTTACCGTTGGCCGACTGTAGTGTATTTCGACTAACGGGGGAAGAAGAGGAGCGGGTAGAACATAAACGTTACCGATAGGTCGAGAGCTTCCCGCCTCTACGTCGCGCCGGTAGTGGGGGTAGGCGCTCGGCCAATCAGGAACCTTTATGTTCTACCCGCTCTTCTTCTTCCTCCGTTGGTCGAAATACACTATACCCAGCGGTTCGCGTGGGAGCAAATTCGTAGATCGAGGGTCTGTGTAGTTAAACCGTGCGCATGCATCCAACATTCGCATTAGAGGTATAGTCTGTGCAAACGTCATATAAACTCTTAACACAATTAGAGGTACCGAGCCGCGCCCCATGAGGCGAGCCCAGGCAAATCTTTCTAGTATGGGCGGATCATGAAAGTATACTGATATTATATCATGCATTGTTGTTGTTCGCATTTTGGCTAAATATCCAAAAATGTTTATCCAAGTTGCTTAGTACACAAAGTCGGCACGTTGAGAGTTTTCTGTTTGCGCCCCGTCTCTTACCTGACTCTCCCGGGTGACGACTGCTACACGTTTGGCCATTCTGCGTCTGGCAGCAAGAATATGAGCTGAATGGTGCCATTCTGTCCGCATCGACCCCGCGAGCGTCAAGCGTTGGCGACGAGTCTGAAAGGGCATCTTGAGTAGCCAGTGACGTTTTGATTAGAGACTTAGACTATAGAGAAGTAGTGCGTCACCCCTCCCCGGCCAGAGTGTCAGAATACTCACATACAGAAGGGCGAATCAGCTCCAAATGGATGTTATGTTATGGGGGCAGAGACAAACGGAGGATCATATTTGGATTTTTAGACAGTCCCCTAA
>NW_026267312.1:354571-357129 GCF_000697945.3 Frankliniella occidentalis | reverse complement strand
GATGGTCAGGAGGAGAGCGGCCTTGCAGCAGCAGCCGGCGGTCACCAGCAGGAGGCACAGCCACAGCTTCATGGTCGCTGTCAAGCAAAGGCATATATTAGTTTAGCCTCTGCCATGGTCGGAAACATGGATAAGCAATAAGCACGCTCGTTAGGTAAAAGTTGTTTGTTCTAAATGTCCTATTGAATGTGCCTAACGTAAGCCCCGCGTTATAGATACAGCTGTTCATATTGATGAACCCGCTACCCGCTACTGTCGTTTCTACCCAAAACTGGGGTAAAAGTGACAAGTATGTCTGAACCAACTGTGCCACAGCTCCCTGTGCTGCTTCCGGAGTGGGTATAGCGTGGATCGAATTTATGGCTTAGAAAAGGATACTTTTAGAGACAAAGCAGTACCCACCCTGCATCCGCCATGGATCTACAAAGGGGAGGACAAAACCAGTTCAGATTGAGCTCAGGTCTGGATCAGTGTAAGCGCTGACTAAAACTGGATGAGATGGATGTTGGAAACTGACTAAAGACTGGTTCAATGCTGTCTAGAGTGTATATGAGTGCGACCCATCCCCAGCCACGAGGCGAATCAGCGGAAGTCGTCTGGTGCGGTCGGATCATGACAGAAAGCGGTACCCATTTAAAATAATTCATCGTTCTAATCTGCCTCGGTGTCCCAAACTGTTTCCTCGGGTATCGAAAGTCTACTGCGTGAGTATTTTCTGACGGCGCATCGTATCTTACCTGACTTTCCCGGACGATGACTGCGACTCGTATGAAAACGGAAATCCCCATGGGAACATCTCGTCGCATTTACGTGGAATCTATGGTCAATTTCTATCTATCTACGTGATTACGTGATTTCCACGTTAAGTCGACGTGAATTACATGGATTAACGTGTAGTCAGCGTCGCATCTACGTGGATAGGGTTACGTGGACGTCATTTCCCATGGGGTCGTGCTCAATGGTGCCTTTCTGCCCTAATCGACCACTCGACCGCTGAGCGTCGGCGACCAGCCTGAAAGGGCACATTGAATGGCCATAGACGGTTTAATAAGCGACTTGGCCTCTTTGACCTTCCTTGGGCCTGCCTGGCCGGAGTGCCGGAATGCTCATGCCCAGAAAGGCGTCGGGAGGTTTAACCCACAATACCAAACTCATTTCGTTAAAGGCAAGAAGAAGAAGAAGAAGAAGAAGAAGAAGAAGAAGAAGAAGAAGAAGAAGAAGAAGAAGAAGAAGAAGAAGAAGAAGAAGTCACTATCGCGTAGTAATTTTCGTTGTCTTGTTTTCCACAACACTTGAAACCTCAAAACGTGGTCTACCCATAGAAATAAAGCATTCCGGTGAAGCTGAAATGCAGAAGAATGCAGAGAACAAGAAAACGGAAGTCGCCATGTTAATTAACATTAACGATTTATAAACCATAGCGATTACCTATTACCTTTTTCTTCTTCCCCGCATTCTTCTGCATTTCAGCTGTACCGGAATGCTTTATTGTCCCAAATATAAAATAGGGTATCCCTCTAGAGCGCGGAGCGGAACTAAGAAGAACAAAAGCGGATACAGAGAGCAGTGTTGGGGGCTGGCGCGCGGGGGAGCGGTGGGTGGTAGGGTAGGGAGCCTCCCCGCCCGCCCGCCGCTCCTCCGCGCGCCCGCCCCCAACACTGCTCTCTGTATCCGCTTTTGTTCTTCTTAGTTCCGCTCCGCGCTCTAGAGGGATACCCTATTGGGCGAGAACTTTTGTCGGCAGTCGTTAAGCATAGAGTCAACATTTTAAAAAAAACCATCGTCTGAACTGATTCGGCGATTTACATTTGTATATGACGCCCGTTGCAAGAAATGTCACTGCACTATAAATGTCAAAGGACAATAAAGCATTCCGGTAAAGCTGAAATACAGAAGAATACAGAGAAGAAGAAAACGGAAATCGCAATGCTTTAACATGGTGACTTCCGTTTTCTTGTTCTCTGCATTCTTCTGCATCTCAGCTTCATCGGAATGCTTTATTACTGTGGGCAACAGCTGCATGCCTGAACCCAGCAGCGGTGCGAGCGTGACCTTCACACAAGTCGTGGTCGCGCGAGCTCGCCGAGGAACAGGATCGTGGCCATCGAGAGGCCGACGGCCAGCGCGAGGAAGGGCGGCACGACGTCGGCCAGGGCCAGGGCTCGCAGCGGGGCCGCCGGGGCCGCGTGCCGAGACTCGAGCGGTAGGGCCTCTTGCTGGATGTGCTCGACGATGCCCCCGGCGCGGAGGCGGCCCATCAGTGCTCGGAGCGGCCGCTCAGCGGGGGAGCCCCGGGCGGTGTTGTAGGACGGCCGCAGAAGCCGCACGCCCGGCACGGGGAACATGTGCAGCAGGCGGCCCGGCCCGCGGGTGTGGTGCAGCAGGCACCTCGCGACGAGGTCCGGGATGATAATGGCTGCGGGTTGGCGCAGCTCTATCAGGGTGTGGACGACAAACCCCATGAAGTCCCTGTCGTGAAGGGTAGTCGCGTTCTTCAGCAGCGGCAAGCCCAGCTGGCGGAAGTCGTGCCGCAGGTAGACGGTCAGGCCGCTGGCCGC
>NW_026267312.1:348015-350424 GCF_000697945.3 Frankliniella occidentalis | reverse complement strand
TCTCAATTTTATGTTCTCATTATGTGTACTCAAAGTGAGAACATTTTGGTCTCAATTATTTTGAGAACATGTGCTCTTGACCTCCTAACTGTGACGTCAGTGCACCGAAACGAGAGGTTTCAACTTTGAGAGCAGAAGCATTGGAAAAATTTGTCGGCCTCTAGGCGTAGTCGGACCCGTACACTTTCGCTTCAGAAGCGGCGGCGCTGACCTCTGCGCTACAGCTCTGATGCGACGAGGTACTGTCCAGCGCAGCCTCAGTAGCGGCTCAAGCGGTCGCTCACACATTGGCGCCAACATTCAAACGAATGGGCAACTCTTAAGCCCTTTTATTCTTACAGCCCTTTACCTCAACCAAGGGCACTAAAATCGACTGACATATTAGCGCCTGTTACTGCCAGATCAAAACGCAAGCTAAAAAGTGCAACTGTAAGGAGTTATTGCTGACTTTCTAACACCCATTCCAAAATCGTGCTCCGCCATCTTGGATTTTAAAACGCCGAGCTGCAATAGGGGCCGAACGGCACGTGATACCGGAATACGGGTAACGGCTTCGGGTCCCTAAGAGTCGAATTATGGGGGGTCCTGTTCAACCATTTTTGGCGTAAAACCTACCCTTATAAGAGTACTGTTAACCTTGAACCCTCCGAGAACATTTTGTTCTCAAAAAAAAACAAGAACATGTTCTCGGCGTACGGGTGGCATGCATTGTTGAGAAGTCAAAGTTGAGAGCAGAACATAGGCCGTTTACATGGCATTTCAAGTGTTTTACGTGCTGGAAACCAAGAAAATTTCATTCAATCTGAGAACAATTTGGTCTTGGTATCCAAGAAGAACATTCTGTACTCAGTTCAAGAGCCAGGTGGTCTTGTCTTATTTGAGAACATTTTGCTCTAGGATTGAGAACAATGCTCTCAGACCGAGAAATGACTTTTCTGGGTGCATCAACAGGGACGTGACCTTTGAACAGCGTCTAGGGGCGTGAGCTTTGCGAAAATGTCATGCAAAATAAGATTGGTTTGCTCACACACACAAAAATATTTTGTCAGAACAGAATATATGGACTATAACACACCCAAAACGGGACTAAGCCCCATGAACAACTACCCCAACTAGACTAACTAACTAACTAACTAACTAACTAACTAACTAACTAACTAACTAACTAACTAACTAACTAACGATTATGGTGTCACGCTGGCTTGCATTCTTTCTTGGGAACAAACAAACAAACAATCTAAAAAATAATAATAGGAAGTGCTTATAGACACGCATCGTGTACATAGTACAAATAACAAAATGTGCACGCTGCGTGCGCACAACAACACAAGTACTATGCGCACGCAGAATAACAAAAACCGCGTCCGCATAACAAAAAGCGCCACATTAACACGACGCGTGCAAAAAATAGCAGAATCGTTATGCGCACGCTGGAAATTCATGGGCCCCAAGGCGGCCTGTTATTGGCTGTCGCATAAAGTCAACTGCTAACCAAAACAACTCTTTTCACGCTAGCGGCGTGAAAATCACGCTCGCATCTTGTGAACTCTGAATCCATCTTAACAAACAAACTAACAAAAAAAAAACAACAACTAACAATCAAACACACTAAAAGACAAACAAACAAACTATCAAACTAACAAACAGAAAACTTACTAGCTAAAAAATAAACAAACTAGCTAACTAACAAACACACTGACAAACTTACAATCAAACTAATTATTCATCAAAGTACCTAACTACCTACCTAACCAATCATCTAATTCATTTAAAGTATCCTTCACACAAGTCGCGCTCGCGCAACCTCGCAGAGGAACACGATCGTGGCCAGCGAGAGGCCGACGGCCAGAGCGAGAAAGGGTGGCACTACGTCGGCCAGGGCCAGGGCTCGCAGCGGGGCCGCCGGGGCCGCGTACTGAGACTTGCGCGGGATGATATACCTCTGCAGGAGGTCAACGATGCCCCCGGCGCGGAGGCGGCCCATCAGGGTTTTGAGCGGCCGCTGAACGGGCGAGCCCTTGACCGTGGAGAATAGCGACCTCAAAATCCGCACGCCCGGCACGGGGAACATGTGCAGCAGGCGGCCCGGCCCGCGGGTGTGCTGCAGCAGGTACTTCGCCATGTTGTCCAGGATGACGATAGCCACGCGCTCCCGTCGCTTCAGCAGGGTGTGGACGACAAACTCCAACAAGTCGTTGTTGTGCAGAGTCGCGGTCTTCAGCAGCGGCAAGACCAGCTGGCTGAAGTCACTACGCAGGTAGACGGTCAGGCCGCTGGCCGCGAGCTCTTCCATGCTGTTGATCTCGTCGGCGGCGTCCGGCACCGTCAGGCGGCTCAGCACCTGGCCCTGGTATGCGGCGGCCAGCACGACGGACACGGCCAGCCAGCTGGCGAGCAGCGGCCGCTGGT
>NW_026267312.1:338501-341381 GCF_000697945.3 Frankliniella occidentalis | reverse complement strand
ATATTGTATAGCAAAATTTTGTACGAATTTGGGCGAATAGCGGTATTGGGCGGCACAAATTTGGGCGAATATCCACAGCGTATATCCAAAATATCAAATTGGGCACGAACTAAATAAGTTTGAACCGATTCGGGAATTCACACTTGTATAAGTCCCCTCGCTAGACAACGAACCCAGTGCACTGCGCTATAAATGTCATATGCATTCTTAAACCCAGTACCGGTTCGCCAGCTCTTCCATGCTGTTGATCTCGTCGGCGGCGTCAGGCACCGTCAGGCGGCTCAGCATCGGCCCTGGTACGCGGCGGCCAGCACGACGGACACGGCCAGCCAGCTGGCGAGCAGCGGCCGCTGGTATTGGTGGAAGGCGAAGGGCTCACAACACTCCATATCTCACAACATCCGTGTTTTGGTAGTTTTATTTTCGCTTTTAAAAGTTGAATGTTGACAATTCTCAAATCGAAAATCAGCGAATTTCGGTAACCCCTAGTTCAGAACTAAACAAGGAGGAAAGAAAACACAAAATTAATTTTGTGTGAATACTGGTACTGGTTCTTTACAGAGACCCTTTCAGTGCTCAGTTGCTTTACATCTATATGGTTGTAGAATCAACGAGTGTTGTTCTGTCAACATGTGTCACGTTTCTCTGAGAATATATATTATTATTAAACATGTACCATATGAAACTGGATGATGACGAAATTAAAAAGAAGGCTAAAACAGGCGCTATTCTCGGTATTCCCTTCAGGTCACAAGACAAGAGCATTGTTGCAAAAGTCGGCGCTTTCAAAAAGATGCGCGTTCCGTGAAAACCAAAATGAAAATGAATCTACAGTTGGCGGCACAATAGCAGAAGCGACATCGGCAGACGGGACTTAGACTGAAAACTTGTAAAATCTGTTAAGAGTTCTCAAAATTTTGCTATTAGACCAAAACAATCTTCATTGCTTCCAGTAATACTAGCAAACGAAGTTTCGAATGGTAGTATTGTCATGTCTGTATGCGCTTCGTGTTCCAAGATGAAGATTCGTTGTGCGGCACGGGTCTATCGACTTAGAACGAAAACCGGCGAATTTTGTTAAGAGTTCTCAAAAAAGTAGTGTCAAACTTGAAAGAAGGTCCATTGTTGGTCACGCCTACAACATTCCCAGTTTCGAATGGTACAAGTATCATAAGTGTACATATTCTGTACTCCGAGCATGAATAGCGTTACGCGTGACATCGCACTGAGATCAATACTCGTTCTTCTACCACTGATTTGGTGCAGGTGGTGGTAAAGAACGAGTAAAAACCGATGAAAAAAAAAGAAAAAGTTGTTGCCGCTGACCGGAAATCGGTCTCGGGACCGACAGGTTCGGACGGTTTCGCAAGATCGGCTGCCAGATGAGCAAGGGAGACACTACTCCAACTGTCACCCTATGACACTCTGACTCTCAGCTTGTTCGTTACTTCCCGACTATGTAGTGCCATGACTCAAGGATCGTCTACAGTCGTGTAGGATTAAGCCGACTCTGATCGCCGGATTCGTGGCTATATTCTTGTGACCACAAACGGGGACGTGACCCTCTGAACAGCGGCTAGGGGCACAGGCCTTGCGAAAATATCATGCAAAATAAGATTGGTTTGCTCACACAAAAAATACTTTGTCAGAACAGAATACATCGACTATAACACTCCCAAAACACGAATAAGACCCATGGAAATGGAAAAACTAACCCAACTAAACTGACTAACGATTATGGTGTCACACGCTGGCCTGCGTTCCTTCTTGGAACGCACAAACAATCTTACAAAATAAAAAAAACCAACAAACCAAAAAATAAACTAGCACACGATCAAACAAACAAACAAACTAACACAGAATCAAACAAACTAACAAAATACTAACAATCAAACAAACCAACCAACAAACAAACTAACAAAAGACTAACAAACTGAAAAAAACTAACAAAAAACTAACAATCAAACAAACCAACCAACAAACAAACTAACAAAAGACTAACAAACTGAAAAAAACTAACAAAAAACTAACAATCAAACAAACCAACCAACAAAAAAACTAACAAACAAACAAACTAACTAACAAACTAAATAACAAACAAACGAACAAACTAACCGCCGTGTCGGCTCTGCTAGAGTAGCAGACGACGACAGGCCGCCAGGTGGCGCTGCCACCTGGGGGACCGGCCAGGCTGGACAGCCGGACCGGACAGTCAGTCCACAGACACCAGTCATCCGATGCACACCGCAAGCACCGCAAGCGAGTTGTTGTACGTGGTATCTCCGGGAGCTCTTAGCCACCGAGTACGATGCTACTCCGAACATTGTTATTGTTACTGTAAATCACCAATAAATCCAGTGTGGTTCCACTACTCGGCGTACTGTATTACCCCTACATCCCGACACGTCACTAACACTCTAGCTCACAACCAAACTAACGACCAAACTAACAACCAAACTAACGAACAGACAAACTAACTAACAAACAAGCTAGTGTGGATACAGAGATCACGAAACACAAGTGTGATTTTCACGCTTTGTAAGCTTCGCACAGCCAATCAGGATCCAATTTTCATCATCGGTAAAGCTGAAAATGCAGAAGAATGCGGGGAAGAAGAAAACGGAAATTGCTACGCTTTAACACGGTGACTTCCGTTTTCTTGTTCTCTGCATTCTTCTGCATCTCCGCTTTACCGGAATGCTTTATTACTGTAGGCCCCAGTTGCATTCATGAACCCAGCAGCGGTGCGAGCGTGACCTTCACACAAGTCGTGGTCGCGCGAGCTCGCCGAGGAACAGGATCGTGGCCAGCGAGAGGCCGACGGCCAGCGCGAGGAAGGGCGGCACGACGTCGGCCAGGGCCAGGGCTCGCAGCGGGGCC
>NW_026267312.1:332431-334088 GCF_000697945.3 Frankliniella occidentalis | reverse complement strand
TTGTTAACAAATCGATATAAACAAAACAAACAGTTGGAAACATAACAGAAATTAAACATGTAAAATTATTAACAATGTCTACTATAACAACAGTGGCGAGTGATTTAAAGAAGGAGAGGAAAAATATTATGCAGATTTAATCTCTCTCATATTTGTTTGCCAGATGAAAGCAGCATCATCATGCGCCATTAGAAAGGGGGGGGGGTACATGCACGGGCGAGGCGAAGAGTATGCTAAATGGAGATCCCCATATAATTTGTCTCGTTAATATATATGTATATGTCGTGCCTCGGGGGAGTGGCGGGGCGTGGCGCGTGTAAGGGCCGCGTTGTACAACGATTTCTCACTATGGCAGTGTGTGTGTGTGTGTGTGTGAGAGAGAGAGAGAGAGAGAGAGAGAGAGAGAGAGAGAGAGAGAGAATGGAGGTGTCTGGTCTGGGTGTGGCGGATGCCCATTTGAGCCGGGCCTACCTGCGAGAGTTAGGGGGTCGGTAGTAAATGCCGTCGCGTGCTGCCCCACAGAGAGGGGATTAGCCCACTGCACTGGGCCGCCGGGGCGATCCCCTCTGTGTAAATGGACATTTGAGCCAGTTGCTGTTGGTTGCCTACTCGAAATATTGCGGGCAGACATTGCGGGCTGAGGCAGTATTCACGTAGTGTTATTATCTTTCCATTTAGTAAGCAAACCTGAACTAACAAACCTAATTGAATACAGCAAATCAGTTAATATACTGTCAATGCAGCGTTGCACTCCGCTATCGCTCCGCGCAACGCTCTGGCATGGGTTCCTAGGCTCTCAGTGAACGACCGATGTCCTTTTAGATGTTTTCGTACGAGACGTATATTACATTTTAGCGGTATTGAAAATTTAAACGAAGCAAACCTTAACTAACAAGCCAAATTCAAAGAAGTAAATAAGCAAAGATACTATCAGTGAAGCGTTGCACTCCGCTATCGCTCCGCGGCATGGGGTCCTGAACCTTAGGTTCAAGTCGTCCCAGCGCACACGCCGCGCCCGCGCAAATGACCAGTTTGGTGGGCGGGCAGGGGCGGCCACAGGACCCTCGAGTCACGCGTGCTTACTGACCGGCCCCGGCTCATATGTCCAGATTTTAAAGCCCCGCAGGTAGGCCCGGCTCAAACGGGATGCGGCCCTGGGTGTATGTTGGGGCTCTCATTAGCAAAGGGTCCAATCCAGGCAAAAACAGTGGCGGCTTTCTCTAGAAGAGTCATGCTCTGACCCGGGCGTCGACAACAACCATGACAATAACAACACGGCAATACAACACAACGGGGCGGGGGGAGGGGGGGGTATGACTGGCGAACAGATTTGTGAGATACCATGTAGTTTCATGTTGTAAACATAGTCATAACCGGCCATAACCCTTTTTTTGCAGTGTGGCGGGCAATGTGTTTTGGGAGCGGGAGGGACAGCAGGTGGAGGGGGAAGGTTGCTGCGTACTGAGTAGGGAATGACACAGATAGACAGATGCGCGAATTTCCATCTCCATTTCATCCGACAGCCTTTTCCCTCGTTCTGTCCTGCATCCCCCCCCCCCTCCCCTCCTCTGCTGGAGTAATGGCATTGGTTTGTTGATCGTGTGGCGCTCAGCGTGGTTTCGAGAGGAAAGGGAGAGGGGGGGGGGAAGAGACAGGG
>NW_026267312.1:321931-332381 GCF_000697945.3 Frankliniella occidentalis | reverse complement strand
GGCGGTCACCAGCAGGAGGCACAGCCACAGCTTCATGGTCGCTGTCAAGCAAAGGCATAGATCAGACGAGCCCTGCTTTGTGATGGTCGAAAACGAGGATTAGAACACTCGGGGAAGGTAGTTTGTCCTATTGAATGTCCCTAAGATCCTAAGGCTTCTGCCGGACTCCGACATTAGAAACAAACGTTGGCAGCTCTAGGGAAGGAGGGGGGATGACGCTGATGAAGCGAGAGGCTTTCACCGACGCGTACGTCACCGCAGGGGCCCACGACTGTATCATCAGCGCTCCTAGCGGAGAATTTTGTAATCACCCCCACCTCATTTGTCATTCCACTTCCGCCTTGCCTTCACTCTAGCTTCATCAGTGTACTCGACCTGACCTGCATTATGTAGTGTTCTTCCTGTTCTATCCATTAAACTAAGTGATCAAACCAAACATTTGTGTTTATAAATTGAATCCGAAACCCCGAGTTATAACAAGAACAATCCCCAGCCATAAAGGCAAACCCAGGCAAATCTTCTAGTACGCGCGGATCATGAAAGTATACACTCTAAATGGAAAAGGACAATTTTTTCCATAGAAATGGAACCGATTCGTGCAGAAAGGGTGCAATTTTGTTCCTTAAATTGGACAAAATTGTGTAAAGCCTCACATAATTTGTCTAGATTTAGAAACAAAATTGCATCCTTTCTGGATGTGCACGGATCGGTTCCATTTCTATGGACAAAATTGTCCTTTTACATTTAGAGTGTACTGATTTTATACCATGCATTGTTGTTCGCATTTTGGCTCGATATCCAAAAATGTTTATCCAAGTTGCTTAGTACACAAAGTCGGCACCGGTCGGCACGTTGAGAGTTTTCTGTTTGCGCCCCGTCTCTTACCTGACTCTCCTGGGCGACGACTGCTACACGTTTGGCCATTCTGCGTCTGGCAGAGGAAATGAGCTGAATGGTGCCATTCTGTACGCATCGACCCCGCGAGCGTCAAGCGTTGGCGACGAGTCTGAAAGGGCATCTTGAATAGCCAGTGACGTCTTGATTAGAGACTTAGACTTTTGAGAAGTAGTCCACCGTCCCTCCCCGGTCGGACTGTCAGAATACTCATATGCAGAAGGGCCGAAGAAGGGCGAATCAGGTCCAAATGGATGTTAAAAGGGCAAAGACAAACCGAGGATCGTATTGCGATTTTTCATAAACAATTGTCTTTCAGTCATGTCCTTTTAGAAATTGGACATCCTTCCCCTCTATCCACAATAGCTAATTGGGCAAGATGGTTTAAGTTTGAACTGATTCGGGAATTCACACATGTATGAGTTCCCTTGCTAGACATAATACAGAGTGCACTGCGCTGTAAATGCCAAAGGTCAATTAATGTATGCCCCAGCTACATGCCTGAACCCAGTACGGGTTCGAGCGTGACCTTCACACAAGTCGTGGTCAGGCGAGCTTGCAGAGAAACACGATCGTGGCCAGCGAGAGGCCGACGGCCAGCGCGAGAAAGAGTGGCACGACGTCGGGCAGGGCCAGGGCTCGCAGCGGGGCCACCGGGGCCGCGTACTGAGACTCGCGCGGGATCATCACCTTCTGCAGGTGCTCAACGATGCCCCCGGGGGAGTCCTTGACCGTGGAGAAACACGACCTCAGAATCCGCACGCCCGGCACGGGGAACATGTGCAGCAGGCGGCCCAGCCCGCGAAAGTGCTGCCGCAGGTGCTTCGCGATGCCCGGGACGACGATAGCCAGAGGCTGAGGAGCGACCCCACCACGGCGTCGAGCTTGTCGTGAGTCAACGTCTCTTGGGCGCTCGTCCACAGTAACGTGCGGGTCTGGGGCAACACCTCGGCTATGAGAGGCCCCACCTTTCCCAGCTGGCCGAGGCTGTCCGTGGCCACGAGCAGCATGCTGACGTTGGACGGCATGAGCTGCAGCCCCCGGGACTCTGTCCACATGGAGAGGTCCTCGCCGGTGATCACCACCTGCTGGACGCCCAGCCGACTGAGGAAGCGGCCGTTGCACCAGTGCGCGTTGCAGACCACGAGCAGCCGCTGTCCCCGGGGGCGCAGGCTGGGCGCGAGGGTGGTGAGGACGCAGCGGGCCAGGTCCGCGTCCAGGTCCTCCAGGACGGCGGGGATGGTCAGAAGGAGAGCGGCCTTGCAGCAGCAGCAGCCGGCGGTCGCCAGCAGGAGGTACAGCCACAGCTTCATGGCCACTGTCAAGCAAAGGCAAGCTGTGGCAACCAGGACATGGTGGCATGGTTTCTCCAGCGGTGGTACCACGGTACCCTAGGCCAAAATTCCTATGCGTGGGATGCCATGGCATGGGATGGGATTCTATGGGAGCTGCTCCCATGGGGGAATTCATCCCACGAGATTTTTTGCCGCGTTCCACCTGTGGGTTTATTCTACGGTGAAAAAATGGGTTGGGGGTCAGTGTGTCCTACGCTTCACTTCACATGGAGATAATTACTGGGGCGATCAAAGTGCAGAGTAAGCCAAATCATGGAAGGTGGGGACCATTGGGACGAATTCTTTCTTTTTGCTCTAGATTGGAAATATTGTTCCGTTTTCATTAAAAAAAAATCATGGTATCTATACACCAAAATGCACCCTCTGGCCAACATGCCCACACAAAAATCAAAAAACGCGTTTTGGGGCGCAACCCTCCCCACCTTCCCCTACTTTATATGACAAAAATTCAGACTTTTTTTGTTTTTTTTACAGAAATGACCACAGAGGTGTCCTTACAATGAAACAATCTGGCGCTTGATACACTTTTCACTAGAACGGCCGAAGGGGTCATTTCGACCCTTTTTAGTTTTCATTTGCTTAAAAAAGTATGAAAATTGTTTTTCATCGACCTGGCGCTTTCTTACTTAACATTAATTGCCAGGACACGCTTTGATGCAAAAAAAAATCATATTTTTAGGTTCAGAACATTACGAAATATTCACACTTTTACCTTTAACGGCTGAAGTGGCCATTTTGACCCCGTTGAATGTTTTTCGGCTTTTAAGTTTTAAAAACAGACCTGTTTAAGTCTGAAACTTGAGACCTTTGAATTGTTTGCATTATTCACAACATTTTTAGCTCATAGGAGTTCTTAGTAAGGCATTTGTAGGAAGTAGGCAACCCGCAAATCAGAAAAAGTGAGTTTTCAGTTGGGTCAGGGGCCACCTACCAGACTTACCTGGGTGAAGACTGCGGTGCGTGCGTCCCCTCCGAGCGCTCTAGGCGGCCTGAGGAAGTCACCGGGCTCCCTACAGGACACCCCGCTACCTGCCGCGTTAGCGTGTCGCCGTTGTCGGCAGACGGGCACGCCCAGGGCACGCCCAGCGCTTCAAAAGGTGCCATTCTCTGCGATCGACCGCTGGTAGGGCGTCAAGCGGTGGCTGCTCAAGAAGAGGGGACCGAGGGGTAAATCAGTCCAGATCATAATCTGAGTGTACAAACGGATCAACCATTAAGCAGGTTTTTTTCAAGAGCTTTTTAGCTTTATATTATTGTTTTATCTTATAACCATTACAATTGAACAACTAATTGTAAAATTTTTCCTGTTTAATAAAGTGTTTAAAAATGAAAAGTTAGTACGATAGTACACGTCAGTAAGTACACCCTATTTTTTTGCGTAAATTTTCATCATTTCTGCAAAATAATGTCATTACGGCACTATTCCGCTTGATTTTTTACCATTAGTACGCGTTATTACGCTGTTAGTACGAGTTAGTACGTCTTTAGAACAGGCCTGGGTGTACGAGTTAGTACGCAAGTGATTTCCCCCTGGGAGGGGACCCAGAAGACCCACGCGGGCGTTCTTAGGACTCACTCTTTAGGTGCAATGAGAAAGTGGCCTTCCCCACTTTTCGGGGGGGTGTTCGGCGTAGTGATGGCCCGAAGTTAGGTGACTATCACGAGTCTTAACATGAGAGGTTGGCTGGGGATGGTCCCTGCTCTGTAAAACCGAGCAGTGCGTTCTAGTATAAGTGTATACTGCATTCTCGCACATACACACACGCATTTTGTTTTACACAGTACCACGGACTTTTTAGTGGATTCAAATTTTTGTAACAACGTGAGACACAATTAATCAGCTATTTTTGGTGCATAGGACTACTTGACTGTACGACGTGGATGTGGAGTGGAGTGTGAAGCAGGTGGCAGTTACCAACGGGCACTCACTGCCAGAATGCAGCTCCTTCCCCCACCACTGCCGAGCCGAGTCGGTCCGCCCGACCCGACCGGACCGGACCCGAGCGCTCCTCTCCACTTAACTCTCGTTTATGGGAAATTTCCCCTGCGCTCCTTTTACCTTGTGGCCTGCTTTATAAACATGAGATGGTGTTAGGCGCAGCAATATCCCGGGATAACCCTTGCAGCCATGCCCCCGCCCCGCCTGGGTGAAACAACGGTACTGCTGGGGGCGCTACTACTGGCGACCTAACCGCCTCCGTTCGGTTCCAGCCGCAGCAGAGTTTTATAAGAATATTCCGGAAGTCTTTATAAATGTGGAGGAGCGAATACTTATTGAAAGCGCACCCTGGGTCGAATCGGCCATCTGACCTGACAGACATGATGGTCCATCTCTCTCTCTCTCTCTCTCTCTCTCTCACACACACACACACACACACACACACACACACACACACACACACACACACTGGCGACGAAAATGAGTACAGGAAGTGTGTATTAGCGACGAGTGCGAAAATTCGGAAACAATTTTTGTCACGTTACGCACCCTCCCTGTGTCGTCGCCGGCCATGGATTTCCTGTATACGGGTTCCTCTCCGCTCTCACACACAGGGAGGAGGGTTCTCTCCAGGGTGCGTCCTCCGGGGGGCCACCCCTCGCGGCCGGCCGGACCTGTGGGACTCGCGCCACGCCGGCCCTCTCCCTCCGCCCTCTGCTGTTGAGCCTGCCAGGCCACGCCAGCCATTCTTTGTTCTACTACGAACGCGGACCGAATCTCAACGCAGCACTCGCTCGATCGCCGCACAACGCACTCCCCACCCCTCTCCCTCACTCTCTCTGCTGCTCTCTCTACAGCCACCTCTCTCTCGCTTTTGCTACCTCTCTCGTTTCCTGCTCAAAACATTGCAACTCGTGTCGAAAAAGTTACAGTTACGTCGTGCCCGTTTCTCTCCCCCCGCCCCCCCAATAATTATCGATGATGTAGGTCGTAGTAATATTTTCAGCCCGCCGTGTCGAACACCATAGCAGCGGCTCGCTGAGCGCGGCGCTGAACAGAACCATGTTGACCACAAGAGTAACGGTCCTGCGTCATGTGTTGCTGCGCTGCCAGCCACACGCTCCCTGCAGCCTCGGGCGCCCCGGTCTGTCTGTCCGCCAGCCTAGCATTGCAGCACTTTTACCCGGTGCAGTGAGAGGGTGAAATAGGCGTGCTTTATACGCTACAATAAGTCCGTGTCTAGTTTCAGGGGTCATTTTGTTCATCCACTCTCATCCTGTTACTGATTTTTTTTTCACCCCTTGTCAGTATTCCTGCTGCGTAAAAACCTTTATAAGCTACTGACAACTGTTTCCATCAGTAATACGAAATAATGTATTTTTTAATTACTGACAATTTTTTCATTTATCAGTGAGTTACTTACAGCAATATACAGACTAAGTAACAAATTAGTCAGTAATCCTGCTGCATAAAAACCTTTATAAGCTACTAATGAATAAATCAGTACAGGTCTGAGAGTGGCCCTCTTCCCCTTTGTTAGCTACACTTTGTATCACACGCTTCTATACCTCCGTTCAAAGCTCACAAAACTAAACGTGGACAGGTAGAAACGGTCGAATCGGCTCTATCTGCGAATCTGCGAGGGAAAGGGTGAGTACACCCAGGCCTGGACTAAAGTCTCACTATTTCGTACCAACTGCGTAATAACGCGTACTAATGGTCGATGTGAAGTCTGAAACAGGGCGTACTATCGTGCACTAACGTACTAACTCGTACACTTGCACCCGGAGTGATTTCCGTTTCGTGCATTGTCTGCGTGTTATATGCAGCGTGAGGGAGCACCGTCACCGCAGGCTCGTATGCCTGCAGGTGCCTCCGCTGCACCGTGTAGCGCCCGCGGCAAGCGTGGTCGGCCAGCCCGTCCGGCAGCAATGCGACCCAGGCGGCGCGCCCTGGATCCTCCGGCGCTGCCCGACGCATGTTTTCAGACACTGTGGTGATGAGCGCTTGCCCCGCTCGTTCACCATCGCTCACCCCTCTGCCAGACAAAACGCTCAAACGTGTTGGGTGACAGTATCCGAGATCGTGACCATACCGGAAGTCGGAAACTCCAAGAGCGAGGGGATGGGTCTGGTACCTCTGGAGGGGAAAATTGGGTCGGACAAAACCTAGGTGGGACAGCACTTTTGGGGATTTTGTGAGAATCACCGGGCCGGAGAAGCATAGGTTGGACAGGAACCAGGGAACATTTTTTGTTTTGCTACTTTGGAGCACTGCTTTGAAAGTTGCAAAGAATGCTTTTAAACTACACTCTAAAAATGAAAAGAGCGTCGCTGCAGGAAGCCTGAAACGGCTCAAAATACCAAATGAAAATTAGCGGTACTTTTATCGTTCTTGCAGTTTCATTTCAATGGGCTCTTTATTGGCGTCATACGGCTCTTGTACGAGTTTGGTGGGCTTGACTTCTTTTGTACAGTGTACTGAGCAACTGCTTTGTAGTTTCCAAAGGATGCGTGGCGCCGTGGAGAGAAGCGGTCAGCGCCGGTGTGACCACAAGGGGTGCTGAGGTCACACGTTTGGACCCCTAACGACCACCAGGTAGGCCGGGCGCTGCAGCCACCCCCCGTCCCACCACCACCGCCCCTCTAAACTCTAAACCTAGTTTCGCGTCTACTCTGCGGGGTGCAAGTCTGAATATTTCAGAGGCGAGTTCCAGAAGATGGAGCCGACGCCGCCCCGCCCGCCCTTGTGGCGCCTGCCGCTGCCACTGCATATTTTGTTATGCTTTTGGCAAAACTTTTGAAACGATCCCTGGGAGGGAGTGTTTACCGCCGAGGCGAGTAAAATATTCTTCAATTCAACCCTCGCGCCCAACCCGCTCTGCTCTCATAAACAAGTCATGCTCATGAAACGTTTACAGGGCTGTGGTGGCGGCCGGCCCGGCCAGACCCGGGGGCCCGCAGTGCCGATACCTGGCGGAGGCCAAATCTCAGAGGGGCCGTGGACGACGTGCTGGCGTGGTCTGCCGCAGGGGCGGCTGGGCCGGGGGCGGGGGGTGCAGTAACAAAGAGGAGCACACACACACAAACGAAAACGGGGTTGTTTTTACTTCCAGAGTAATTTATTTCGTGACTTTTGCTACTTTTTCCAACTTTTCCACGTCGGCACATAACCGTCATTACAATAAATAATTATCATGGCTCTCTCGAACGAAAGTCACAACGCAGGGGGTAAAACGCAACAAAATAATGAACTTTGTTTTTCTTTTTCTTTCCTTTCTTCTCACTAAGGTTTTGAAGACTGATGCTGCCCTCTACAAGTGATGCAAGCCCGATGTCCTGCCTGGCCCCTCTATCAATGACCTACAAGTACATAAAATTATGGTGCGCTTAGTACATCTATTGTGCTGTACTCGAGTACAAACTTGATTTCTTACGACATTACTCTTTTTCCACATTTAAAAAATAAACGATAACAGTTAAGTTCTAGAAATTACATTCTTAACGTAACTATCAGTATCAAAACTCTTTCTTTCGTGTTCAATATGTAAGCACAATTTGTTGTACCGCTCGGTGAAGGGACAAGAACCCTCTCCAGTGCTGAAGAACCAAAGCGTCCCCTGCATAGTCCAGTCTTTGACCTGCAACTAATTGCAGGGGTGAAAGAACATGAGAGTATGAATAATTAACCCTTTGGGCATTATAGGCCACCTTTAACGCGAGAACCTTACTGAGAGACTTAATTTTAACCTCTAAGTTCTCAAAAATCATAAACGAGATCAATAAAAAGCACCAAAACGAACAACACCAGAGGTGTTGTGTAGTTTTTTAAAAACACAACCGACAACTGGGCTTGTGGGGTAAACGATAAATAATATGCTCGTGACCAGCAGGAGTCAAGAAAGACAGACTTGTGAGCAATATAAAACATACAAACATAACATTAATATACAATGCAACGTAACATAACACTTAATCACAATACGATCACAAGAGTACAACGAAAAAGATAGGTTATTTCCTCACTCCGGCAGGCAAAGAGGAGGCTGCAAGAACCGGAAGTGGAAGTGTGGCGCACACGCGCAAGCGAACAACACCGGAAGTACCTTCGTGATCGTTCATTTTAGTAAGCGGTATCTAGCGACTAGGTCGCAATCGGGGTAAAAGACAGACAAAATCTCCGCAGTTTAGCAACGTTAAATTACAGAACAGCCAATTACAGGAATTGATTTGCAAATGCTTCTCTCCATGGCCCGCACCTATTTAACATAGTCTCACTCACATAACCTTTCTTAAAACATTGGTAACTCACTTTGGTTTAAGAATCTTACACTCTTAGATAATAGTAGAGTATTACTCAAGTATTTTGATTGTAGCACCTTGAACAACCAATAACATAGTATTCCTAACGAATTGCGAAATTGAAAGAAGATAGATCACACACTTGCTGTTTCTAACAATTAACAATTAAAATTATGATATCATTAGATGACACTAAATAAATACACAAACCACCTGTGTGGCTGGCTTAACAATTTAATTTCACAATCCATGCGCATCTATTTAAGTTTTTTGTGAACTAAAATAATAATTAAGTTACCTATGGTACTTTTAATGATATCGTTTTTAACTGCCATGGTAGGCAAACATTTAAAAACAACTGAAAATACTCAAGCAAACCAACATTGTAGTCTACATGTTACTCCCGTAGTAAATAACTGAGTGCCGAGAAACCGACCAAAATGACCTCTAAGCATCTAACTCATCTATTGCTACCTAATCAGCCAGCCACAAATTAATTTCATGGTTTTTTTTTTAAATGAAAAGGATCTCTATTTTCCTTTTACAAAATACATTAATTTTCAATTATCAAATTGACCATTTTATATTTTTATATACACTGTACACTTTAATATGTTCGGAAACGAATTTCTTTGTTCCTACAAATAATGGAAATTTCAAATTTCATTTGACTTTTTTTTTGCCGGCTAAGAACTTTGCGCTAGTCAGATCGCTCTTCGCAAACCAAAAGAATTGCAACGTAGCTGCCAATTGTTTAAATTTTAAAGTAATGGCTCATCTGTTTGGCACTAACAGTTTGATTTTAATAAGATTTAACCAATAGTTGGTTTATGGATGAAATTGGCGAGACACGTGTACGCGCGCTTTAGTTTTCTTCTGACATCACAGGACATGTTACAGTTTTATAAGTGATGGCGATAAACCTAGAGTCAAATAAAGCCCAACACACTTAGTCACCAATAAGTTTAAAATTGGCATGTTGTTTTCATAAAATTCCACTGGACAAAAAAGATTAAAACTCCCTTCTAATGAAATGTTAATCTACATTGGCAATTTTACTCCAATCACATAGGTAACGGTTACATTACAATTGAGAAGAAGACACACAGCGGAATAGTAAGAAGGGGGATCACTATCTGAACGACTAGGTCAATACAGGGAAAAGAATAAGTTGATAAAACATGACACACAGAGAGAAAACGTTTGAACTTCGATAATATGTAACGCGACAGGGACAAAAACGAATAAATTTATTAATGAATTACTATGTTTTTGAATGAAATAGAAATAATGCAATACACTCAAGCGCAGAAATTCAAAGCCTTGAACTTGAAAAAGCCTGTACATTTAACGATTCAGGATTTCATGGGGATGGGGTTGTCCATCTACTACATCTATGATAAGCTATCTGTTGTTCTGATCATCCTCCTACATGACAGGAATTTTAAGTTTATATGAGAGGAAAGTTTGTCAATGGCATAGAATTTCTCTCTCAACAACTGTTACTTTGTACATTTGGAGGTGCACAGAGAACCATTTGATGGTTCCACTGGAGTTCACTTTGAACAAGTCAATAACGTCACTTGTAACTAAGTAGATTATGAAATAAACTACACACACCATATTCAATTTGTTGAAAAAAAAAACACGAAATAATTTAGCATAAGCAACATGTGTTGCAACATCATTAACATTTGTTTACATTGCATTTGTTCCTTTTTAATATCACGAAAATCGATCTTGGCATAATAAATAAGAAAAAATTGCGCATTTTCAATCATTCATTGGTTGTAGATGTCGCCAAATAGTTTTGGGGTTTTTATTTTAAAATTTAACACCTATTCCTACTACGACATTCACAGTTAGCTTTTCTCAAATTTCCAGGATTCACTAATTTTTGTAGATGATATTTTGCGTAGTTGGGTGTACACACATTTGGACATGCCAAAGGTATGGCTGCA
>NW_026267312.1:321544-321881 GCF_000697945.3 Frankliniella occidentalis | reverse complement strand
GGGGCACCGTCAGACGAGGTGTAATAAATACCCAGCCATGGCTGGAAGTATACACGGGCTGAACAATAAATATATTCGTGTGGGAGTGTGTGAGAGCATAGGATCAGTCACATACTAAACAACCCCTCTGACAGAGACAATAAGCTCAAAACAGAAAGAGAAAAAAAAACAGAAAATAATATGCCAAAACCGCTTAGAAAAAGAAAACATTCTCTGAAAATTGGAAGGTGATTTTCTCGCCCAGACGAAAGGGCCTATCGCGGGCGCACCCCTCTCCCCTGCAACAACAAGTGATTCCTCAAAAGCGGCACTGTTCGTGTGCGGGTGGCGGGGTGGG
>NW_026267312.1:320516-321173 GCF_000697945.3 Frankliniella occidentalis | reverse complement strand
CCACGGCCGCAATCAAGGGCCTCGGCAGCCTCCCCTTTTCCTTCCCTCTTTTCCTCAAAGCCATGAACTCGCCGTTCAACCTCCCCCTCCCCTTCTCTTCATCCACACCCCTCCGACGCGCCAAAAGAAAACTCGCCGAGAAGGCGAGTTACAGCGTCGAGTCCAGCGGGGAATTTGTTGCCCTCCTGCCGCACCCCGTCTCTCTCTCTCTCTCTCTCTCTCTCTCTCTCTCTCTCAGCCCCTCTGGTGCAAACCCCAAATCTCTCTTGCTCCCGACGCCTTGTCAAGCCCTGGCTAGCTAGGGCCACGCCGCTTACCAACTTGGCCCGCCCCGCCACGCCCCGCCCCGCCAGGCCCCTCCACGATAGCTTAACCAGCCAGGGTCGCATTGCACAGTCCAGTACCCGACAGCGAGGACACGCTTCCGGCTGCTGGATCCGATTTACTTCCGTTTCATTCCATGAATATTTCCACGGATATTATTGAAAAACTGATACCTCATTCGGCAGACGACTCGTTTGCGCCGGTTTGCACGATTTTTTACTTTTATCACCGTGAACGCTTTTTGGCTGAGCGATTAGCGAAGCCCATTACTCCACTGACCGGAAAAGTTTCATTCTGTTTGTATGTTTGTCTGTTTGTCTGTCTGTCTGTCCG
>NW_026267312.1:318015-320466 GCF_000697945.3 Frankliniella occidentalis | reverse complement strand
GGGGATAAGGGAGGGAGAGAGAGGGAGAGAGAGGGAGGGAGAGAGAGAGAGAGAGCGGAAAGCATCAAAGAAAAGCCATAGCGAGAGGCGAGAGCAGCGGTGGGTGGAAGAGGGACAAAGCGCAATGATTCACGCTAATTGGAATGCAAATTCGTGGGTGGGGCGTAATTCCTCCCAGGACCGGATACGTCGTCCCGCCGCGTCCCGCCACGCCCGGCCCCGCTTCGCCCAGCGCGCGCCAGCCAGCCGCACGGCACCGCAGGGCGGCCTCGACCCCCCCCCGGGCCCACCGGGGCCCCTCCGGGCTCCGGGTTTGCCTCAGGGTCCCCCTCAGGGTTCCTCTTTAGGCTCCCCCTCAGGATTCCCCTTTAGGCTCCCCCTTTAGGGTCCCCCTCAGGATTCCCCTTTAGGCTCCCCCTTTAGGGTCCCCCTCAGGATTCGCCTTTAGGCTCCCCCTTAGAGTTCCCCTTTAGGCTCCCCCTTAGAGTTCCCCTTTAGGCTCCCCCTTAGGATTTCCCTTCAGGCTCCCGTTCAGGCTCCCCCTCAGGATTCCCCCTCAGGCTCCCCCAGGCATCGATCAGGCCCGCTCGCCCGGTAATACCCGTTTCGTAAGGCCCAGAGAGCTCAACAGGGGCTCCACGGATACGTGTGGCAGCAGCTACCGCCGGTGAGACAATGCCGAAGAAGCAATAAACTGGAAAAGCAAAGGTAGGAACTCGAAGGGTTCTAATTCCTTTACATAGGGATTAAAAGTTAGCACCCTAGCAAAGGCATGAAAACTGCCCGCAAAGCTGTTAAAATTTTATGCCTTTGGACACTTTCGTGCCTTTGCAAAGGCATTAAAATTTAACACCCCTAGAGAGGCATAAAGTCCTAAGTTTTTCCAGTGTATCGTTCCGATATATCGAGGCGATGTCGAAGCAATACTGTCAAGTTAACGATATTATGAAACGTAGCGAATGTCTCAAGACATGGTTGCCACAAAATTTTCATTTCCATTTTCCCTGAGTTTTCCCTGATTTCCAGACCATTTCTCCCCGAATTTCCCTGAGTTTTAAGCACCGTTCCTGGTGGAGTACTGGGGCAAACTTATACCCCTAACTGTAATACAAAGACCGCGAGCGAAGCGAGCGCGAAAACTTTTGGGACAAAACACCCTACTGGGACGTCAAAATGTGTATTTGACCTAAACGGCGAATAGACTGCAGTTTGGGGACCAGTCAAACCAAATTTCCCAGACTTTTTTTCATATTTCCTGAGTTTTCCCTGATTTCCCTGACAGTTTTTTATTTCCCTGAGTTTTACAGGTTTTCAAGGTTTTCCAGAGTTGTGGCAACCATGCAAGAAATAAAAAGCATTTGAAACAGAATGGTTCCTTACCTGGGTGGTGGGCGGCGCGTTGTTCGGGTCGCCAGACTCCTTGCCCCAGGAGCACTTGACGGGCTGGCCGCCGATGTCGGTGTTGTGCACCGCCACGATGGCGTGCGTGGCGGACTCTTTGGTGGCAAATCTGAAACATTGCAAAACAAGAACATTAATGATTGAGGAAAGCACGATTAAAGAAATACGTTAAACAAAGATTCATAATTGTTATAGAAATTGTGGAAACGCTAAATCAAGATCGACTGAGAAGGCAGATCAGATATACATTTAAGAGTACGGTTGTGTTCTAATTTCCTAGTTTTAATTGTAAGTAAATATGAACACTTAGAAGTGAGAGTTGACCGGTATGTGTGCATGCGAGTTGCAAACTTTCGTTTTCAGAGAGGCCATTAAAATAAATGTTTTGGTTTCCGATTGAGATTTTCATTTTTGGCAGATGAAACCTCCCTCTTGAAGAGCTGAACAAACGACAACAACTAAACCAAGTGTGTAAAAATATTTTTTACGAACGTTCACGAATCAAACAAACGTGATAATGGGAAACTCGGAGATTGGCCGTCTTTGCCCGTCTGTGGAGGCTGCGCTTGCCGCCCCCGCGCCGCCCCCGACCTTCCGCCCACTGCCGACAGGTGGCGCCAGGCGTAGCGCTGCCGCGAAGGAGCGAAACGAACCGGTGGGGGTGAGGGGTGTCGGTGGGGGTTTGTGGGCGAGGGGTGCATAAACACAAACTGCCGCCTCCAGACTCGCCCCCGCAACCCCGCGCCGCAACCACCCTTGCTGCACTGGCCGTGCCCGTCCTACTCGTCCAGTGCGCCCCAAGCTGCTCGCCGAAGTGCAATGTGCAAAAAATTTTGCTGCCGTAGATATGGGATCTGTACCGGAAACCGAAACGCGAGAGAGTGAATGTCGCACACTCGTCTGGGAACAGTTAAGGGAGTGAACGTGTGAATTTTCCTTTGAAATGAACACACGACTTGTTTGTTACCTATATGTGTACGAATGGCGATCGCACGTGTTGCGACATTATTCACGCGCACTTGGGTTTCCGGTGTGATGGGAGGTGGGGGG